>NC_053132.1:3747575-3955075 GCF_010015445.1 Perca fluviatilis
CATTGAGGTCCTATCATAGATAAGACTTGCTGAAATAAAATTTTACCACATTACTTGACGAGGGTGTAACAGAAATACATTCTTTGACCTCAAGTAAAATTAGTGAACATTTTGTCATTCGGAATGTCTTAGATAAGACTTGCTGTAATTACCACATTATAGCCAGTGTAGATACATTCCTACTATTTTGACCTTAAAGTGAATTTTAGGGTGTATTTGTCATTAAAAGAATCTATATCATTTATAAGACTTGCTTTCATGACAGCAGTCGACAGTGTAACCTAATACATATTTTTGACCTCCAAGAAGTGGTACCAATTGTATTTGTCATTAAGATATCGCAGATAAGACTTGCTGTCATGACAACATTATGACAGTGTAACTAATCATATTTTGACCTCCAAGTAAAGTGATACCAATTGTATTTGTCATTAAGATATCATGGATAAGACTTGTTGTCATGACAACATTATGACAGTGTAACGAAAACATTCTTTGACCTCCAAGTAAAATGGTAACATTTGCATTTGTCATTAAGATATCATAGATAAGACTTGCTGTCATTACCACATTATGACAGTGTAACAAATATATTCTTGACCTCACGTAAAAAGTGTGGTATTAATATACACAGAAATATGGCATACATACAGATAAACTAACTGAAAAATAAAGTGTGCACACAAAGAAACCCTTTTCAGTTCTATGGGCTCAATTGTTCTTTGATGACAAGAGTTCAGAGATGTTCAACATTAGGGGCCCATATGAGTTTGGTTTCCCGTTTGTCCTTCCACCATGAAGAATGAATCAGGGGAAATCCGTCTACGTTCAGAGTCCTCGATCCTGAACTGGGAATCTCTAAACCCTGGAAGTCTCTGGGATGTGAAGAATCGATGTGATTCAATATCCCTCTGTGGACCTGGGCCTCCCTGCGTAGCCTTTTCACCTCCTCCACCTGTAGATAAGGCCAAAACTTTTCTCTCAAATACTATTCAGTAATAAAATCAATTGCTTAGGCTACAATGAAAATAAAATGAGGTCATATTTCAGTTAACCCTATTGAAATATCTAAACCTCTATTCAGTTTGTACAACCGTTCTTAAATTTCTTCTCTTAGGTTAACGCGTATATAAATCCCTTTCAGTAACAAAAGCACATTTATATTAATAGGCAACCTTTATACAAACAATGCATTTCTAATTCAAGTTGTATGGAACCTTAGTAACTTTAACACTATCCTAAATTTAATTGCATAAATTGCATGTAAACATCTCTCAAATTGTATTATTTTCCCATCCCTAAGCTACAGTGTTGTAATCTAGAGGCATTAAGACTTGCATGCTTATTTATCCCTCCCTCTAACTGTAGAAAGAATGCACTAAAAAATTTGCCTCTTTAAGTTAGCTACTTCACCATAAACTCACAATTTGTACTAACATTCATTCAACAAAATATCCACAGCTAGCAATAGTGTTGAAAAGCAACATTATACTTTCCATAACCAATAGATATAATCATTAGCCATTTCACAGGCAATATGCAGTAGCTAGTCTGCTAGCCTTTTGTGGCTAATTACCCTATTAACATATGAATACAGCACCTTAGCTAACCCGTTAGCTTAATGCTAATAGTACCGATTAGCATGGATGCTAGCAAACTCTAGTGTTAAGGAGTGACTCACCATTTTGCTGCCTATAACTCCGTGACGATAGTTGATTCAGGCACAGCTCTCTTTCACTCTATTTACAACAAGGTATAGTCAGTATTAGATATTATTTATTATTTAGTATGTAGAATTGATTTATTTCACTAACTGCCGTTCTTTTTAATCTTACTGAGTGAATAACGGTAGCATCCTCCTATTTACCTGAAAGCTGAAAAACACTTTGATGGGCTTGTAAAATAAGCCAATGGGTGAACTTGGGTCCGTGAGCTGACCAATCAGATTTACGTCTCCTCACATCCCTTTTAGCGTCTGCATCAGAATGTAGGAGGCTGCCAGTATTCACTCAGTAAGATAAAAAAAGAACGCCAGTTAGTGAAATGAATCAATTCTACATACTAAATACTATCTAATACTGGCTATACCTTGTTGTAAATAGAGCAAAAGAGAGTTGTGCCTGAATGCAGAAACACGAGTCGTCTCACGAAAAACTAGAGTTTGCTAGCAGTCCATGCTTATCGGTGCTAATAGCGATTAAGCTAACGGGTTAGCTAAGGTGCTGTATTCATATGCTAATAGGGTAATTAGCCACAAAAGGCTAGCAGACTAGCTTCTGCATATTGCCTGTGAAAAGGCTAATGATTATATCTATTGGTTATGGAAAGTAATGCTGCTTTTCAACACTATTGCTAGCTGTGGGTTTTTTGTTGAATGAATGTTAGTACAAATTGTGAGTTTAACTGTTTAAAGATGCAGTAGGTAAGTCTTATAAAACTAACTTTCTGTCATATTTGCTGAAACTGACCCTATGTTCCAGTAGAACTACATGAATTATGTAAAAAAAAGACAGCTCCTCTGGCACCTCCTCCAGTCTGTAGTGCCATTGGCAAAATTCTACCGCTCCCGGTCGATTTTCTCCAATCAGGGCCACAGGGGTGGTCAATCTGCCTGTCAATCACTGCTCAGGCACACGTATATAATAGCGTTCTCCCCTCGCCCCTCCCTGCGCACGAGCTGCAGAAAAGTTTTCCAAAACTCCGTGAATAATGGAGTGGCTTTTCAGAGGTGGCGTGGCTGCAGGATTTTAAAGATCTGGAGAACGATGCAGATGTAGCCACATTTCCTCTCAACAGGTAACATTATTACCATGAATGATTTATCTTTCACTTGGTTATTAGTAGTCAAAAGTCCACAAAGCTACGTTGGTGAGGATGATAGTAACGTTAGCACAGTGGTCGGTCTGATATGATGCTGTACGGTAGCCTGCTAGTTAGCATCGTTTTACTGTTGGTGAGTAAAGTTAACGTTGTGTTAGTGTTTTAGTTATTGAAGATGTTGTCTGTCTGACATGCCGGCCGGCAGTTCTGTCAACCTCCGTTGTGTGGGAGGGGCTTAGGAGACAGTTTGGGCTGCAGCAGAAAGGAGGGAAGGACTGAGAAGTTGTCGATGTTCAAATCTGTTGGCAAAGTCCCTGCTCCAATATTTAGGATAGTGTTAATGTTACTAAGGTTCCATACAACTTGAATTAGAAATGCATTGTTTGTATAAAGGTTGCCTATTAATATAAATGTGCTTTTGGTACATGAAAGGGATTTATATACGTTTGATACCTAAGAGAAGAAATTTAAGAACGGTTGTACAAACTGAATAGAGGTTTAGATATTTCAATAGGGGTTAACTGAAATATGACCTCATTTTTTTCCATTGTAGCCTAAGCAATTGATTTTATTACTGAATAGTAATTGAGAGAAATTTTTTGGCCTCATCTACAGGTGGAGGAGGTGAAAAGGCTACGCAGGGGAGGTCCAGTCCACAGAGGGATATTGAATCACATTGATTCTTCACCTCCCAGAGACTTCCAGGGTTTAGAGATTCCCAGTTCAGGATCGAGACTCTGAACGTAGACGGACTTCCCTTGATTCATTCTTCATGGTGGAAGGACAAACGGAAACCAAACTCATATGGGCCCCAATGTTGAACATCTCTGAACTCTTGTCATCAAAGAACAATTGAGCTCATAGAAGTGAAAAGGGTTTCTTTTGTGTGCACACTTTATTTTTTCAGTTAGTTTATCTATATGTATGCCATATTTCTGTGTATATTAATACCACTTTACTTGAGGTCAAAGAATGTATTTGTTACACTGTCATAATGTTGTAATGACAGCAAGTCTTATCTATGATATCTTAATGACAAACACAAATGTTACCACTTTACTTGAGGTCAAAGAATGTTTTCGTTACACTGTCATAATGCTGTCATGACAACAAGTCTTATCCATGATATCTTAATGACAAATACAATTGGTACCACTTTACTTGAGGTCAAAACATTTATTTGGTACACTGTCATAATATGGTAATGACAGCAAGTCTTATCTATGATATCTTAATGACAAATAAAAGTGTTACCACTTTACTTGAGGTCAAAGAATGTTTTCTTTACACTGTCATAATGTTGTCATGACAGCAAGTCTTATGTATGATATCTTAATGACAAATACAATTGGTACCACTTTACTTGAGGTCAAAATATGTATTAGTTACACTGTCATAATGTTGTCATGACAGCAAGTCCTCTCAATGATATCTTAATGACAAATACAATTGGTACCACTACTTGAGGTCAAAATATTTATTAGTTACACTGTCATAACAGTATCATGACACCCAGTTTTGTGAAATTTCTTGTCAGACATCTATCTGAAAAAGTGCTAGAATTGGTCTCTAATCTTGCACATCTAATTATAATAATCATTAGGTCAAAATGTCATGAATACAAAAAGAGGTGAATTTCTGTTCATGTCAAGTTGTCATGGCAAAGACATCCCAAACTAATTTAATGTCAACTTGTCATGACCAAGACAACTTCTGGTAATGACACTTTGATTAATGTCAAAGTGTCATAATCAAGACAAATTTAATGTCAAGTTGTCATGACCAAGACAACTTCTTGTAATACCTCTTTGATTAATGTCAAGTTGTCATAATCAAGACAAGCCCAACAATGTCAACTTGTCATGACAAAAACCGAATGACACTTAATGACAGAAGTCATAAACGTTTATGACTTGTTTATAAGGTTTATGACACATTCATGACAGTGTCATGTCATAGTTATGACATTGTCATGTCATGGTTATGTCGGTACTGTCAAGTAAAGTGTTACCCCGCGGGGTAAGCTACCACAAGCAAATTTTAGCTAACGTTAGTTAGCATGTCAAACGGGGCTAGTCAGTCTTTAAACGGCTCTGGAGCTAGTAAATCAGCACCTAGGAGAATGTAAAGTCGCACGTCAATGTTAAAATAGCAAGGTGACCAGTAAAACTACAGCAGACGACTACCCTTGGCTAATTAAAAAAATAACTTACTTTAAGATGCTTCTTCAGGTTGGAGGTGGAGTAATTTGGACGCTGAAAGGAGGCTGGTTGCTGTCAAGCAGAGGCTGCACGGAACAGTTAGCTGTATTTCATTCTCCCTGTTCGTTCTTTAATGTGAAATGCGGTTTGAATTTCTAAGATAGAAACTTATTGCTGCCCTGGCTCTGTCGTGCCCGTTCCGACTCCATTGTGACTGATCACGCAAATAGCAATTTTTTTCTATTTCATATCGGGTCTTCTGGAAAATGCATTAAGTTGCCTTAATTTATTCAGAGTGAATAAACTCCTGTGAGTGAGTGAAACAGAAAAGTATCGTCATGTAATCCACTGATTTTAACAATGTAACTGTATTCTAAATACCAACTATTTAAATTGTAACTGTAACGGAATACAGTTACTCATAATTTGTATTCTGAATACGTAACGCCGTTACATGTATTACCCTGTGAATATGGCTCTATTTGGAACAAGAGCTTTTCTTCCAAATATGGTATGCTCATGAATATTCAGAATGAGCTACACGCTGATTGGTTTGAGAAAACTACATAGAAACACATGGGAGACTCGACAGCAGGTCTCATTGCAAAGTTATACATTTGTCGGGCTATTACTTTATTAAATTTCACTGCTGAGACTTTTTTAAGCAAGAAATCAACTATATAAAGCTCAAATATGGGATGTTTTACGAAAATTGATGGCTTATTGCAAATTTGGTAAGACTGTGTGTCGGAGTTCAGCTGCCGGTGCTGCCTGTGTTGCTGCCTCGCTGCACGGCCTGCCTTCCTCCACAGACCCCGGCCTGCAGCTCCCCTCTTCATGCTAGCTAAATGGCCGTGTGTGAGAGTGATAGGCGCGGTCAGCGGCTTGTTACACCAGCAATCTCTTACAACAGTTCCAGTTAATCTTGGCTGGTTGTCAGTATAACTAGCTATATTTACAGTTTGAATTTTGTCACGCCACTCATACAACATATCTCTAAAGGTCTTATAAAGCTAACAACGGTGTCCGATTTCAAGTTAATGAATTTTTGTGAAGATTAGGGGTTTCGTTAGCTATGACTGTCCCTTCAATCCTAGCTATGTGTGGCTAGCTACAAATCACGGATAGTTAGCTTCATTTTTGGCGTAATTTCTGTATATTTACAGTAGGGCTGCCACCTCTTAGTCGATTAGTCGACTAATCGGTCGTTTTGGTCTTAGTCGACTAAGATTTCTTTAGTCGATTAGTCATTTTTTATGCTTATTCATGCTTAATTACTTATTTCCAAGAAACTTCTGAGCACATTTATGGTAAACACAAGATTTAAAGTGGTGCTTTTGCAGGATTAATTGTGGAGAAACTCAGTTTTACAGATGGTTAATTAACTACATTTATATTGTGCTTTTCTAGTCTTAACCACCTCTCACAGCGCACAGCTCTGTCAATTAAATCAACTAATCGATTAGTCGACTAAATCCTATAAGTGTTAGTCGACTAAGAATTTCTTTAGTCAAGGACAGCCCTAGAACACACTCCCCATTTTCTAACCCAAGAACATGGCCAATTATGGTTTGTTTTTCAATGACTTTGTCAAGCTCAATCAAGTAATCTTTGAGTGTGTGTGTGTGTGTGTGTGTGTGTGTGTGTGTGTGTGTGTGTGTGTGTGTGTGTGTGTGTGTGTTTGTTTGTATGCATGTGTGTGTGTGTGTGTGTGTGTGTGTGTGTGTGTGTGTTTTATCTGTGCATGTGTGTATATCAGAGGTAATAGTCCAGGTGCCAGAAAGTAGAAATCCTGTCCAGCAGCTGTCCCAACCATCACTAAACCAGCTCCTCTACCAGGTAGATGAGCTCGTTAGTGAAAACACCTGTTCAAGATGTAGAGGCAGATCCAAAAACATGGCAGGATTTTTACTTTCTGGCACCTGGACTATACACATCTTGTGTCTATAATTTGTGTGTGGCTTGACCCGTTGTGCTTGTGCCACGTGTTTGTTAGTGTGTGTGTTTGTGTGTGTGTGCGCGTGTTTGTAGCGTCGTGTGTGTGCGTGTGTGCGTGTGTGTGCGCATGTCCTTAGCCATGAAGATATGATTTGGCAATATCTTCCCCACATCTCTTTTTATTTCAACATGACGTGCTGTCACGTGCTGTGGAGAAGGAATCAACCTGAGCACATCCTCAAATGGATACCAGAGCGCATCCTCTCGCATCGGCCAGTAGTAACGATTGTGTCCCACTCTGTGCATACACTTAACATGAACATGTGTCTCACTCACTTCCACAATGGTTCCAGGGTAAACCTCATCGTCATATCTGATGACACACCACGACCAACAATGTCATCTCTATCCCACTGTACTTCAAGGTCTGGTTGTTCTTGGTGCAATGCAGGAACAGCAGAGTTGACTTTGAAGTCGAGGCCTGAGCTTGGTAAGGTAACATTGCAGAATCTGCCTTGTTGAACACAGGCAGCTCACATCACGGTATGTCAGTTTCCCTGGTGCTTGCGTGATGACCTGGTGAATCCGCATAGTGCATGGTACAGCGGGGAGTCGGCATCTGCTGTATGGCCTTTTCCACTGTAGCCTCTTCAATGTAGAAGATCTTGACCGCTGTATTGGTGTTTACCAATGCATTGAAAAGATGTTTAGCAGTGGAAATGTCTTCACCTTGGCTCACCAATCTGTCAGCTGTTCTCTTCAGATGGCCTTCTACCCCATCGGGGGCACCCTTTCCGTGGCTGGCTTCAAAAAAGTTCCAAGTGCCCGCAGTGAAGCCCTGGTTGTACAATTCAGTTGTCAACATGTAAAAGTTGCCCTTCTGCCTGTACTGTGAGCAGGGACCATCACTGAAAAAGTGGATAATTGACACTGTTGGGCATGTTTCCTTGAGATGGTTAAGTACTGGGGAGAGGTGTGCCCATATGGCAGGTGGACCTTTTTCTTTGCATGGCGAAATTGTTGTGAAGCACAAGTGGTCTTCCTCACCACCAATGTAGAGGACCCCTGTATGAAGAGTGTCTTGTTGATGAGAAGAGGCAAAATGGACAGCTTGAATCTCTTTGTGAAACTTGCAAGAGTAGTTTTCAGAGAAATCATTGTGTATGAGGCATTCATTACTCTTCATGTTCTTTTTCAATTCCCTGTATTAGTTAAACTGGGTCTTGATGTTTAACAAGTGCCTTTTGAACTTTTTGAGCTGTTTCTAGAAAGTCTCAATCAGGTCCTCCAAAGAACTCCATTTCCCTCTTCACGGTGATATTCACAGGCAACTTTTCTTTGCTGTCACCACTTTTCTTCTCTCTGAGGACAGTTTCAGTTGTCCACTGCACACAAGAAACTTGGGTTTGACCATCATAGCCAGACTGAATCTTGAGGTCTTGTAGTTTGCAGTTCTTGCATTCCGCATACATGCATGGCTTAAATGTTGGATTACAGCAAGTTTCCTCAGCAAGAGATTCCAACTCTGTTCTCTCCAGAAGTTTAAGGCCATGAAGTTTCTCCACGATAAATTCCAAGTTTTCATGCACCTTACATAGACACGTATCTCTGTCTGCAATGGTTGGATGGACTACCCGGTATGGGCGCATTCGGCAGAAGAGTGTATAGGAAAGTTTGCTAGAGACGTTTTCCAGCAGGAATTTCCTATGGAGGTTTTTCATGGTGTCAGTCATAAACCGCTTCTGCTTTTTTACTTTTCCCTTTGTTACGGTCTGCTTTTTACCTGCTGTTGAACGACTTACGTCATCCCTGGTGTAAAAGGCAACAACCTGGTCTTGCAGTTTTGAGTGTGTGGATATGTATTTCTTCCTGGCAAAACAGGCTATTTCGTCCCCATTTGTGTTCACATTCTTGCAGAATCGTTTGGCTGAGACACCCAGTGTGTCATGAATGATTTTCTGGAACCTGTATTTTTTCAATATTTTTCCAGATACGATTCTGGCGATTAGGTTCCTGGGGTCTCATTTATAAAACTGTGCGTAGAATCCTTACTATAAGTGTACGTGCGCCCAAAAGCCCAAATTGGTGACGCCCGAAAAGTCAGATTTATAAACCGCGGCGCATAATAACACCTGTAAGCAATGTTCCCTTTATAAATCACAGATTGACTACAAGTGTGCGTACGTGGATCAGCCTCTTATCCCGCCCTGTACACGCCCATTTTTAACCATAAATAGTCAATGTAAAGCACCTCGTGAATGCTGATCAGTATGTTAATGACCCTGGCAGTTGTTCTTCGTTACACCGAAACATGCCGAATCATGACGACTGGCGGAGAAAACAAACAAACCTTTAAAAAACCTCCCAGACGCTCGGGAATTGCTGCCAATTGAATTATAATTTCGGCCTGTTGTCGCACATCGTATGGAAACCGGATCTATAGACTACCTTTATTAATAAAATCTTCCAAATCAGCAGGCATTACGGCACTCGGGGACAGCTTCGATATACCAGAAGTATATAATAAAATTTAACAGAACTATATATTATATCCAAACAAGCCTTAGTGATGAAGTTGAAGATTATATATAATATTTATTTAAAAAAACACTTAGCTGTCAGCCATTTCCCTCTTGAAACAGCCGGTTTCACCCAGAGTGGCGAGGACCTATTTGGACCGGGATGGCACGGTTCCGGCGCGTTGCCTTCTCTACTGGACCCAATTCAGTACATAGATCCAAGAGCTCAGCTATATTACTATTACAGCTACATTAGGGAATTTAAATCAGCATATGAGCATCGTCATCGTCATGGTCCCTGAAGTCTCTTTCTCTCCTGATTCTTCCATTCCAGTCCTCCTGCAGGGCCAGCAGTGCCATGCAGCATTCACCACAGTATTTATATGTTTAGTCTACAACAATTTGTGATTGTTAACACCTTGCTAAAATCACAGCAACAACTAGTGGTATCCCCCACCCCGAGATACAATTTGAAATCGAAATGTAATAGGCAAACACACTTTTCTTCATGCAGGGTTTGTTATAAACAGTATTAAATTTTAGACCGATAACAAGGACATAGAGCGTAACGATTGCGCGAGAGCTTAACGGCTGTATTTCCAGACTTTGACATTTGATGATATATGCACAGTTTTAAAGACAGATATTTAGTTATTTACACTGTGTTCTGCAGTTATATAATGGTAGAGTATTTGATGATATCCGGTATTCCATGTAGTTGGGCCATCTCCTCCTCCTGCGCTCCGTAGTGGACAATGTGACGGCGAGACAGCGCCGATTAAATATTAAGAACAAAGTTTTATTTAAGATTTCACTTTATGGAACATAACACTGCTGGATTTAATCTTCATGGTAACGTGGATGATATGGAGTGAAAAAATGTGCGAGGCATCAATATTTTTATTTTTTCTACTCTTATAGTTATTCCCATTTACTTTTTGCAGTCTGACTTCAGTTCACCACCTCACCATCTGCGTCGCCAATTCCTATTTTGTCTCCATAATGTGCGTACGCATGGTTCAGAGTTTGCGTGGAGGACCGCACATTCTCCCGTCAAGTTTGTTTTTTATAAATCACAACCTTTGCGTGGGATGTGGCGTACGCACGTTTCAGCCCCGTTTTGTGTGTACGCCACGTTTATAAATGAGACCCCTGGTCTTTTCCTTTGCTGCACAATGAAATTTTTGTTTGAGGCTTTTCACAAGTGCATGATGATAGACCAGAGTTCTCCGCACATCATTACTGACGGGACTTGTTCCGACCATCCTTTTTGTTCTTTTCCTCGGAGAGTCGACACTGCACAGTAGCCTTTCATAGCGCTTACGGTATTTGTCTGATGTTTTTGTTTGAGCTTTAAGCTTTTCCTTGAGTTTGCGATTGTCAATGTATATTTTCTGGTACTGTCTTCTTCTAGTCCTTCTTCCTTGTATTCTCTGTCTGAAATTACATGAAGACATTTTTAAATAATTTTTTAACATTGCAGGTGTCACTTAAAGCATTTGAAATTAATTGTCACCATGCCACCATGTAATTTTGCATTTTAATCTAACATTATAATCTAACAAGTACTTTTTCATGAGACATTGTTCTGTTTAAGGTACTTTCTACATAGCCTACCTACATAGTTCTGTTTGAGGTTCTTTCTACATAACCTTCTAACCTTCCTGGTTGTGGAACTGGTTGTTCCTCGCTGTCAGGACTCAGTGGTGGGGTATCAATAGCAGAAGCCTGTTTCTTTCTGCGTCTGCTCTGTTCTTGGGCTCTTCTCCAGGCCTTTCTCTTTGCACGTTTTTCCCTCTCACTCTGTTCAGATATGGGCTTATAGTATGCCCCTTGCTCCCTCTTTTCTCTCCATTTCTGCCGGCCTTTTGCCAAGTATGCCTCCCTTTTTGCAGGATCAGTATCTCGTCGTGCACGGTAACGGCACTGCTTTTCTGCAGCAGATAATCGTGGCATTTGCCTGAAAACAAGTTTACTTTTATAATATTTATTGCAAAGTATTTTATAGTTACTGTACAATTAGAATATTAAATGAACTCCTTAAAACTATAAGAACATGTCATGAATGTCAACTATGTTACTCTTGGTCAACTAAGTTACCTTTGCAGAGTAACATAGGTGACTGGTAACCTAGTAAACCATTTTTGCTGTTTTTAGGGATAAAATCAAAATGGTTGCCTAGCACCAGACACCACATGGCATTTTACGGAGAGGTTCTTCTAAATATTATATGTACAACTGAGTAAAATTGAAATTCAAAGTTATTTATGAATTCATTGTAGTAACATTGTTGACATATGATAAGTACACATTTGCCCCAAGCACTACTTTAGGTGAAATAACTGAAAATGTGGACGGAGAACATACCTTGGAGTCTTGCTAGTTTTCTCTTCAGGAGGAAATGACATCATGTGGAGCAGGTCACGTGATTTGGAAAACACACTCTTCCTTGAGGGGTGTATTTGCTATGGGTAACTTAGATGACAGCGACTTCTTGGACACATATTCAATTTGTCAATTTCTATTGAAAATGTGACATATTCCCCAAAAAGACACATTGTTCACAATTACCTCAACTTAATGTAAATAATATAATTAAAACTGTTTTTGAATAAGTTTTTAAAATGTTTTTTTAGGTAATGAGATTGTGGTTGTAATTCATTTCGGACGGTTATTTAGTTGACATTTTAGGGATATCTAGTAAATTTTTATAAATAAATGATTATTTCCATAATAATTAACTATGGAATTTGTAAAGACAAGATCATGAAAAACACTGAAGACTTTTAAAATTGTACTTTAATAAGCATGTTTGCGACATAAATCTCATGGACATGAAAACTCCCTCAATTATATATTGACCCTACTGTTACCTGTGCAGGGAGGGATAAATAAGCACGCATGTCTTAATTTCTCTAAATTACAACACTGTAGCTTAAGTTATGGGAAAATAATACAATTTGAGAGATTTTTACATGCAATTTATGCAATTATATTAAGAATAGTGTTAATGTTACTAAATGTATTTTTTGTATAAAGGTTACATATTAATATAAATGTACCTTTGATGCCTGAAAGGAATTTATATACTTTTGATACTTAAAAGAAGAAATTTAAGAACGGTTGTAGAACTGAATAGAGATTTAGATATTTCAATATGGGTTAACTGAAATATCACCTCATTTTTTTTTCATTGTAGCCTAAGCAATTTATTTTATTACTGAATAGTAATTGAGAGAACTGATTTGGCTTTTTCTACAGGTGGAGGAGGTGGAGATTTGATTGAGACTCTGAACTTAGACGGATTGCCCTGGATTCCTTCTTCATGGTGGTAGGACAAACAGAAACCAAACTCATATGGGCCCCAACGTTGAACATCTCTGAACTCTTGTCATCAAAGAACAATTGAGCTCATAGAACTGAAAAGGGTTTCTTTTATTTCACTTTATTATTTTAGTTGTTATTTTAGTTGTTATTTTTCATACCTGTGTTTTATCTGTATATGTGTATGCCATGTTTCAGTGTATATTAATACACTTCTCAAACTTTATCGTGGTTTCCTAGTCTCTTTATTGATGTTCAATTCTCTGGCTCTTAACAATCTAGTTTTCTTCTGGTTCTGGTCCAAATTCACACTTATATCAACTACATAACACTACTACGAGCTATTTCATAAATGTACATTCTTACTACGTCGTAATAAGGGTTACAAATACTTTATTTACTTGTGTTTCTGTTGTATCTGCTAGCCTTTGCAACTCATTTATAAATGCTTTGTAAAGCATAGCAAGTCCTCACTTTAGATGGGCTTACATCATGTAGTCAACTAATCAGTAGTAACTCATGAGTTAATCATGGATTGATGTGTTGGTAAGTGCTTGTTAAAGATGCATTAACACACTAACTATCCGTAGGCATATTTCTGAAGGCATGTCCAAATAGAACAATACATGTGTGTGTCCAGGTTCTGTTAGCCTTTGGAACTCATTTATAAATGGTTTGTAAAGCATAGAAAGTCCTCACTTTAGATGGGCTCACACAGTATACTTAACTAACCAGTAGTAACTCATGAGTTAATCATGGATTACATTATTGGTAAGTATTTGTAACAGATGTGTTAACACCCCAGCTATTAGTTTAGGCCTTTTTCTAAATCATAACATTTTATTTAAGACATGAACAAATGTAGGTCTAGATAGTCTGTTAATCATTAACTTCCTAGTTATAAACAACCGTTTACGTTCCTGAGTACCTAGTTGATAATGGTAAAATTACTTCATTTACAAATGGTTAATGCATCATGTAGGAATTATTAAAAAATATACTGATAAACATTTTACATGGGCTTACTTACTATGGACCAACCATTTACTAACTGCATTTACAAATGCTTTACTGATTAGAATGATTGTAGGAACTATGCTTTATAAATGATAAACAAATAAATTACTAATAGTTTGTAGATATTTTGTAAAGGGAACATTATTTAATTTACTAATGGTTTTTGCAATACTTAGAAAGTGTCAAACTTCTATTTATAAACATAATTTTCGAGAGCCTTATTTACTATGAACAAACCATTCATGAGTGTGTATACAAATGCTTTATTCATGAGAATTAGCATAGGAGCAATGCTTTACAGATGATGAACAAAGCATTTAGCAATAGTTAGCAACTGGTTTATAATGGGAAAATTATTTTTTTACAAATGGTTGTTTCATTATTTGTTAAGTATAAATCATGTACTTACAAACATTTTTCAAGATAGGCTTATTTACTATGAACAAACCATTTATAACTATTTGAACAAATGCTTTACTGATGATGAATTATGTAAGAACAATTAATTAATAATGATGAAAAAAACATTAACTAGTAGGCTTGTTTACTATGAACAAACCATTTTTAACTGTGTGAACAAATACTTTACTCGTGATGAACTATGTATGAACAATTAATAAGTAATAATGAACAAACCATTAACTAATAGTTAACTAATGCTTAATAAATGATGAATTATGGATAGTTATTACAAAGTGCTACCCAATATTTTTTCAAATGATATTACACACAACTACCCCTTTACCTGTTTCTCTATCAGTTTCCACTTACAACACTCCAGCTACACAAAATGATTCCTCCTTACAGCAGTTTCAATGTAAAACTTACTCAAACCCTAATAAACCACTGTGTTAACACACACCTACCCACCCACACACACCCACACACGCCGAGAGGAAAAAAAAAGAAAAAAGTTGCGGGCTCATGTGGACGTGCAGCAACCAGCAGGACGTTATCTTCAGTGAAGCAAACACACAGAAATCCAATTTACAGTTAGCTGTTAGTCCAAGAAACACAGCTCAAACACAAAAACCAGTCACCAGCTACGGCAAAGTCCTCTTCAGCAGGGAAACACGCTGTCGTCCTCTCCAGTCCAAAATCAGCGTCCTCCGAACCAGCAACTCTCCGCCCTTAGCTCCAACTTTAGCTAGTCCGTTAGCTCCAACTTTAGCATGGCACACTAGCACAACGTTTCTTCTAAACCACTGCTGTTAGAAAGTATCAGTATTAAGTATCAATAATTAGAACAGAAATGTAGTATTAAAAATATATCTTGTTATGTTATGTATCAAGCAATGAAAGTTTAAACTTATTATAAATCTGTGAAGTACTAACCTGTTTCAGAAGAAGGCTGCACATCAAATCAACATGAAGATATTGACAGAAAATCCCACATACAGCCACCTATTGATTACATCATCAATGTTCCTGGTCCCTCTGGGTTTGAATGCATTGTTTAAACTTGTGAAGCATGTTCAAGATATAATCTAAAATCTAAACTCATATCGCTATTTACAGACCAAGAATCTAACAAGTCATTGCTCTTATTTAACTGGATGCAGGTGAATATAGTTGGATGCGTTACGAACCAAAAATCCTGGGTAAACAGGCTCAGTGAATGTGGTGTGAAAGGTGTAGAAGTGCCTCAGTGTGTTAGAGGAGACTCTGTAGAAGGACAGAGTGCCAGCAGGCCAGTCCAGATACACCCCAACTCTGTTACACCCATCAGAGGGATAAGGACTGCTCCACATGCCCTTACTATTATGCCATGCCTTAAATATGTGTTCCCCACTTGTAGAATTACCATATTTGCCAAAAACCCATGATATGGTATTTCCTCCAAATTCACGACCTGGACGGTCTGATTTTCTATCAATTTCACTGTATGCAACGGCAACATGAATAGATTCGTCAGAACAATGATTCCACTCCACCTCCCAGTAATGTCGCCAAGCTAAGCTCTCTTTGCACAACACCTGAGTATGTTTATCAAACCTCTCTGGGAGATCAGGATATGACTGCTCTGCTCCATGTGTTGCCTTCTTGTTTCCCTCAGACAGAGTGAGGTTGTTGTTCACAGTGTTTGGGTCCAGGTTGAGATCACAGGCATCTGATGGAGAGACCAAAACAAAATGAGTTATCAGTTATTCTGATGGTCAAACAGGTTTCTGGAGGAGAGTTATTAGTACAGCATGTTTTTTTAAATCAAAAAAGCATGGAAACAGACTTACACCAGATCAGATCTCTTCTGTCTGTGATGTTCTCCACAGGAGGGAGGACAGGCTTTGAAAAATCTTCACTGACCAGATTGCCGTTCTTGTAATGGTAGATGGTTGCTCCTGTGTGTTTCTTGTTTGCAATGGCTGCTATGAGGAAACAGAATCGACTGTTGTTCCTCAGTGGGTTGGCAAATTGATGGAAAGCTTCGGCTTTTTCTCTCATTTTGGTGACAACTTCATCTGAGTAGTACCATGGATCTGCATTGGTACTTCCTAATTTAGGGAAGTCCAAGTAATCGGCCATCACATCAAGGTCGGTATCACCCCTTCCCACTGAAGTGAAAACAAAGCACAGAGCATCTTCTACACCTGCAGCAAGAACCTGTCTGTCCAGCTCTGACTGATTTGGGACGATCTTTATTCCCTCCATGGTATCTACACAGGATCTGATGATGTTGATTTCTCTCTCTTTACGATCCAGACACTGGGTTAGTTTTTCCTGACTGAATGGTGACTTGTCTCTGTCTTCAAAGAGTTTGTTCAGTGAGCTCTCATCTTCTTTTCCTTCACGGATGGAGGGAAGTTTCATTGCCAAAGTTTGCTCGAGGTTGGATGCATAATAACCACACAATTTTTGGAAAGTGCTCAACTCTTCTTGAATCATAGGAAACTGCTCCACCACTTTGTCTTCCAGAGAATCGTTGCATCTCATTACTATTTCCCTTAATTTATCTAGACTATACTGCGCCTTCCTAACTAGTCCATTGCTGATCTCTCTTGTCCACTCAGCAGCTTCAGATTTGAAATTCTTCAGTGGCATCAGCCAGACCTTCACTGGAACAGCATTCTCTCCTTTTTCTCCCAGTAGCTTTGGGAGTTGTACGTAGGCCTTCACTGCATCTTCAAATGTTGCAGGGTTGCTATCAAGAATGAAGTCTCCGTAGAATTTGCAGGAGAGTTTCTGTGTCAGGGCTTTTTCTTCATCAGTCAGCTTAATCTCAACTTCCCCCTCAACTATAAATGTAGGAATCTTCTTTATCACAGCGTGCATGCTGCCCTGGATGTCCTGAACACTGCTGGCCTCTAACTTCTCACTGTCAAACACAAAGAAAGCATTTGCCCCATAAAGGATGCCTGTGACTACATGTGTTGCTGAGCTCTTCTGAATGACATCCATCTGTTGGGTTTGCATGGTTAGTTGTTCAATCATTAACTGCGTGAAGTTGGTGGTAGCTTTGTACTGACACATCACTCTGCTCTGATTGTGGAATTTCTTCTTATCATTCAGATACTTGGCAGATCCTCCAACTTCAATCAGTCCACTCAGGAAACTGGCCTTCAGAGAAGCATCAACATCCAGCAGAGTGCACTTGGATTCAGTGGAGTCAGATGCAGTCATGTCAAATGCACTATAGCGCTGAGAGCTTTCAGTTATCTTGCCTTGTGGAGTTATATCATCCCACAATGTCAAACCTATAAAATTAGAAACTATATCAGTCATCTGATAAAGCAGGAAAATCATTTTAATGTAAAGTCACAGAAAACTAATAATAATTATTTAGATTTCTACATGTTGCAGCTTATTGTTCTGTCAGCCGTTCTCTAAACAGCTACTATATTCATTGCTTGATTCATTCTTTGACATGAACCTACTTAATAAAGGAACTACTGGATTGAGGTTATGGTAACATTAGAAAACAATATGAATGCATTGCATAACAAAACAACAATACAACTTCCTCTATGGGCCTTTTAGACTTCAGAGATAAAGAGGAAAATATTAAAACGTTTTACAATAGTTAAGTATTATTGTGTGTGTGTGTGTGTGTGTGTGTGTGTGTTTTTTTTGTCAAGTGAAAAAGCTCAGTCCCGCTCTAATACAAAGAGTTGGAAGACTGCACACACAATCAAGATTGACACCAAAACTATGTTTTCTGCTCTAATAATCTCACTCCCTGATTTCTGCAGTACCAAAGTAATTGACCATAAAAACAGTTTTTACTAATTTGGAACCAATCCTCAATCCGAGTCAGGTTTCATAGGCA
This sequence comes from Perca fluviatilis, assembly GCF_010015445.1. Classification (NCBI taxonomy): domain Eukaryota; kingdom Metazoa; phylum Chordata; class Actinopteri; order Perciformes; family Percidae; genus Perca; species Perca fluviatilis. Next base: position 3,765,659 of record NC_053132.1, read on the forward strand.
AGGCAGCTTTATTTGAACATTTCAACAACAAGGCAACTCAAAGTGCTTTGCATAAAATACAAGAATAAAAGTTAAAGTGCAGTGTTAGTATTTGCAATTCAATTATTCATATTCTGTGCAGAATAATATACCAACAAGTTATCATGCATCCATAATAAAGTAAACTAATAAATGGTCACATCTACTTAGTAGAATTACAAAGCATTTGCTAATTATTTTCATGCGGTTAGGGGTTAGGATTAGGAATGAATGGTTATTTGTATCTCTTTTTGGGAGTGGGTTGTCTTCTACGTCTATGGTTGAAATAGTTTTACTGCTTTATAAAACTACTTCACAGTTCCTTTAAGTAGAACTGTGACAGATAGATTTAGAAATATTTTGAATGTAGTCAACACTTACCTGGGATCAGTTTATCTCTCCGAGCATCATAGAGCATTCCCAGGGTGAAAGGTCGACCAAGGGCAGCTACGGTCTTATTATCTGAGTCCATTTCTCCAACCTGTTGAGAATAGTGAACACAGCCTTCAGTACTTAAAGAGACAGACAGACTGACGGTCTTTCATATGTTGGTTTAATGGACTAACTGTAAAAGACAAAAAGAGCTTGAACGACATCGTCAAGGTATGCTCAAAAATCACTGGTACTCAGTTAAAAGATCTCTGTTCTCTCTGGAAAACCCGAGTTGCCCAGAAAGCTGACAGAATACTGTGCCAACCTGATCATGTACTGAGTAATGGATTTGTTATCATGCAGTCAGGTCGGAGGTACTATGTGCCAAAACGGAAAACCAACCGCTATGCCAACTCATTCATTCCCTCTGCTATTAGATTGTTAAATGAACAACATACAGCACTGTTACATGAAATCACATAACTATAACAAACTGGTTCTAGCACTCCGTTGCTCTGTTCCGCCACTAGCAGGTGTGTGAGTATGTAGGAGGTTGTAACGATTGAGTTGGGTCATGTGTAAATGTGTAAATGTGTGGATGTTACAGGAGAGAACAACAAGCTTCTGTATACAGGAGGATGTATGACTGCTGTAGTACTTGTACTATTTATACTATTTGTTGTCTATTGATTGTTTGTTTATTGTTTGAGTTATTAACTTATACAGATTGTGTGCTAATGCACTTTTTAATGCATTCTAAGTTTGTTTAACCCTTAATGGATGGGCTGGCTGTAAACTGAATTGCCCCTTGGGGACTAATAAAGTTATCTGAATCTGAATATAATGCTCAGAAATACAGTAATTCCCTGTAGACTCTAGTCTGACACGGACAGTTTTACACAGATCAGTAAAAGTCTATATATATATATATATTAGGGGTGGTACGGTTCACAAAACCCACGGTTCGGTTCGTATCACGGTTTTAGGGTCACGGTTTTCGGTTCAGTACGGTTCTTATTTTTTCTTTATCACTCCAGAATATACTTCAGCATATAGCTAAAATTAGCATATTGAATGCATGTTGCACAAAACGTGCACACAGTGGCAGTTCTATATTGTTTTATTTCATCATAGGTAACATGAAATCCAAAATATTCCCACACACTAGACTATAAACGACGCTGGCGCTCTGGGCAGCCTCTCTCCCACTTGACATTTCTGCAGGTGACGTGACCAGCAGCGGCACCCCACTCCACTTGAGGAGCGGTCGGCTCGGTGTCTCTCCAAATCTGACGAAAATCTTTTAAACTGACCTTTGTCGATCTGAAATGAAGACAGATTCAGCAACTGCATGGCCTATTTCTCGCTTAAAATGTTTTCAGAAACACGTTTCGGTTAACTATTTTAGTACAATATGAGATTGTATTCTGAACGAGCCGCCATGACAGTCTCTTTTGAAATTCGGGACCAGCCAGACCCATGTGACGCAATCGTCCAATCAGCTGCCATGGGTTGCGTTTGTCACGCCCATCCCGCTCGTCATTTCCAGTAAGTGTTTTAACATAGGTGTATAAAGTGGGCACTACGGCAGTAAGAGGTTAGTGCACATTAACAGTGGACTGACGAACCGTGCGGTACACACACGTTCCGAACCGAGACTAGCGAACCGAGCGGTTCGGGTGTTTTTTCATGAACCGTACCACCCCTAATATATATATATATATATTAGGGCCGGGACTTTAACGCGTTAATTAAGATTAATTAATTACAGACTTTAATGCGTTAATTAATTACACAAAAAAATAATTTTTTTACGCATTTTAATCACACTTATTTTTGCACCGCGGGACATTTCTCACTGGATGAGTTTCGGCGGACCGATTATACTGGCGCACCAACTATAGCGTTCATGACTTCAGACCATGCTTCAGACAACAACAAACCACAGTGAACATGAACAAAGAAGCTGACGAGACCGTTTTGGTTGGCCCCGCGGATGGGACATTTTGTTATAAAAAACGAACAGATCGAAGCGTCGATAAGAGAGCATGGTTGTGTGCAAGCTATGCAACAAGGAATTCGCACATCACCGCAGCACATCGAGCCATTTAGCAGCTAGCGTGGACGTTAGCCCGACTCCGAGTACAAGGATCCACACCCAACCTACACTCCACCAGATGACTGGTTTAAGGACCAGGGTAACTAGTCTGAATGGACTTGAAAGTATTGTGTTTTACTAAAGAAGGTCTACCTACCTATAGGCTACCTGAATTTTTGAAATGTACTATATTTCTAAATATGCTATTGCTACACTTAATGGCAAAAATTGCACTGGTCTGCTGGACATGGTTGAACAAAAATAAACAATATTTTGTTGCTTAAGCTTATGTATTCAGTCATTCAATGGTATACTAAAAATCCATGTGAAAAAAATTACTTCTCACTGTTCTCAGGTCAAATATTTTTGCAATTAAAATGCGATTAATTTCGATTAATTAATTACAAAGCCTGTAATTAATTAGATAAATTTTTTTAATCGAGTCCCGGCCCTAATATATATATATATATATATATATCTTCATGTCACCCTCTATCTCTGTCCATGTATGTATGTATGTATGTATGTATGTATGTATATATATATACACATACATATAAACATATATATACACACACACACAGATTCTCACTGAACGCATCAACATGTCTTATATTTTAGATTTTTTAAAGTAGCCACCCTTTGCTTTTTTATTAATAAGGGAAATAATTCCACTAATGAACCCTGACAAAGCACACCTGTGAAGGTAAAACAATTTCAGGTGACTACCTCATGAAGCTCATTGAGAGAACACCAAGGGTTTGCAGAGTTATCAAAAAAAGCAAAGGGTGGCTACTTTGAAGAATCTAAAATATAAGACATGTTTTCAGTTATTTCACACTTTTTTGTTAAGTACATAATTCCATATGTGTTCATTCATAGTTTTGATGCCTTCAGTGAGAATCTACAATGTAAATAGTCATGAAAATAAAAAGGAAACACATTGAATGAGAAGGTGTGTCCAAACTTTTGGCCTGTACTGTGTGTATGTATGTATGTCTGTGTATACATATATATATATATATATATATATATATATATATATATATATATATACATATATATATATATATATATATATATATATATATATATACATATATATATATATATATATATACATATATATATATATATATATATACATATATATATATATATATATACACACACACACACACACAGGTGCTGTTCTACTGGGCCCTAATCCTTCCCTGTAAAATAGGCCTGATTTACATTAATGCACACAGAGCTCTCTTCTGTGCCCATGTGTACACACACACACACACACACACACACACACACACACACACACACACACACACACACACACACACACACACTCTCCTCTCAAGTCCCCCCGTTCCCCCTATAGGTTAGAGTTAAACCTAGTGGCCGTAGTAGTTCTGATGGGAGCAAACCAGGAAGTAAGGTGAGAAAGTATAAGAGAGCCAAATGTCCTGGTAAGGGGGGGGGGGTTGATGTCCCGTTGGAAAAGAACAGGAAACAGAGAGGTTTTTTTACTTTAGGGAACAAACAGAGCTACGTTGCGTTCTGTGTCACGTGGTAACCTTCAGGAAGTGAAGGAAAGTCTGATTTGAACCAATGATTTGAACCCAAGCCACCATCTTTTTATCAACTTAAATCAGTAGTTTTGGTGTCTAAACCTAACACACACACACATGTTGTTAAAGTCACAGTGAGACAACGGCAATGCTGGTAAATCAGAAACTTCTCAAGGATCACTGTGCTGTGGACGACACACTTTGTGGCTGTGGCGTCGCTGTAACATCCACTCAGTGTTTTTATAACTTTAAAGCATTTAATCTTCAAAATATACAGCCATGCGACACACCAATTGAAAGGTTAGCCTCTCATGATTCAATTAAGCCCACATATGAAGCATAAGATGATTTATAGCAGTTACACAACTGTTACAAAGTAACAGAAAATAAAACAATTCAGCCATAAACTGCGCAGCTTGTGTCTAGAGTCTAGAGTGCATGCATACCTTTTTTCCTTGTCCTTTCAGCCAAAAAGTGGTATTTTGCCAAAAACTTGTTTTTCATAAATCCCCAAGAGTCCAAGGAAATGTAATATCCAAGCCGTTATATGACAACGATCTGTTCGCCTCACAATGTTGAAATTTCTGGCCGAATCACAACGGAAAAACGCGAACCAGTTTTGAATTCCCGCACTTCGATCGCAGCTCGCGTCTCTCTCTGTATTCTCTAGGGTCTAACCGTGCGTTCAAGGACATCGGAAAAACGTTTTTCCGAGTGAAAACTTCACCATTCACGTAACGTCCTGTGGGAATCAGAGGTGGGAAACTCAGGCTGGATTTTGATAACCGAGTTCCCCAGTTGGTGACACGTTGTTGACAACGGACGTTTGATGGAGGCAACTTTGGTTCACTGAACATATTTCAATGATAATAAACTGTTTATTGTGGACAAATGCCTCTGCCAAGAAACATACACAGACATATGTTTAAAATTATTCATAAATAGGCCTATGTATAAAAAAACACCTTATCCGTGTCTTTTCCCGTTGGTTGTCCTGCAGATAACACAAACAAACACCTGGCGATGTGCTGTTTGGATGCTCGTACAAGAAAACAGCAGAGAATCTTTTTGTTATTGTGGCCTCCATGTTTTCACACACCTGATGCTCTAAGCTATGGCCAACCGTGGCAATCATGCAATAAGTTGTTATGCCAAACGCCAATATAACAGAAGAAGAAGAACACGCATCCCGACCATGTGAACGCTGGCATTCGGAAAAACAACGTAACCACGGGGGTGGTGCCTGTTATTCCGAGTTGGCATGAACGCAGCATAAGGTTTCCATAGATACCTGGTATTAGCCAATCCGTCCAGGCTTGCCTGTGATATCCCCAATAGAAGCAGAGGATGGCTCTGACACCATGTCAGGCCCACGTGCCGAAGATCGACATTTGCTAGGACCAGTTAGATTTAAATGGTACAAGACCTGTCTACCTTTTTAGCCAATGACCAGATAATTCGAATGATACCCAAGACGACCCTGAAATTTTAACCCTGTGTTGGCAGGAGCTGTGTCAAAGCAAAAAAAGGGCCTACTATAAGCATATCACACCCTGTGCAATTTGTAATGACTTATTTCTATATATTTATGTATATAGTTGGGATGCGTGTTCTTCTTCTTCTGTCTCAGGGGGCGTTCAGAAGATGATGGGGGGTGTTGGAAGCAATATTTTGGAAAGGGGGCCTTGAGGGCGTTTGTTTGAAAGGTAGTTTTAACCAAAGATTCACAATAACAATACACTTAAACTACACTTAAACTACTAAAAAAATCAGTGGTCTGCAACATTAAAAGCTGCCAGTTTACAGCACTGCGACTGGACGAGACAGATATAACTCTTCTGTGCTTCTGTCTATGGCAAGCCTTTTTAACATTTAACAGTGTAGGAAAAGATGCGACCGATTCTACTCTGGCTCAACAGGCCAGAGTCTTTTTGACTCCACCGGTCACTTCTCAAAGTTTCCCCTTTAATTATTGTGTTCGTTGAAAGGCAGACCAGGAAATGAATACTCAGGATTTGTTCAGTACAGTTTTGTTAAACTATAACAATCTTTAGTAAAATGATATTGCAAACAGATATTTCATATGCATATGGATCAGCCGCTCCTTCAAGACTTTCTCTCCCTAGCCACCAACAAAGTCTCTCCGGGTCTGACACCGGACCTCTCTAATTACAGATATCTTGAATTTGAGTTTTGACTAGGCGAAATGACGTTGCAGATATCTGTATGCAAATCAGGCCCACATCCCACTAGGTGGAGCACCTGTTAACTGTTAACTTATAATTAGCACTGATTGATATCTAAAATAGAGCAACGTCATGCACAATAATTTGCACTAGTCATAATGACGTTTGAGATATCTTTAACTTTGATTCTGTCTAGTCAAAACTGAATTACAGATATCCACAATTGTCATTTAAGATGTGTGACGAGTTGAATGTCGTTTCCAATGTCATTGCAGATATCTGTAATTCAGTTTTGCCTAGTCAAAACTGAATTACAGTTATCTCTAACTGTCGTTTCGACTAGTCACAATTACGTTACAGATATCTTGAATGACAATTCCAACTATCCAAAATGTAATTACGACTAGTCAGAAAGACATTGTTGATATCTACAATGTTTATTCCGGATAGTCAAACTTAGCTTTTAAATATTAAAAGTGCTTGCCATATATGTCAGCTTAGTTTGGCGCAGCTCCGTGCTGCCTTCATGGAAATGGGACATCAGAGTATCATCTTAAATGAGATCTGTACTACGTGAAGCTGCGTTCAGATAAAAAAAAAAAAAAGCAATCGCCGTGACGTCCTGTTGTATTCTTTAACCCCCCCAATGTAGCACCATAGACACCATATAAGAAGCACAAGTAGACTTTATATTTCACAGTAACAGTTGTTCGTCAGATCATTTATAGAACCCAACGTTTCCTACTGCACCTGAAGGCACCTTCATTTCACGGAGAAAGAAAGAAAGAAAAGACGAGCGAGAGATATCGATTGTGCTTTGTTGTTTGGAAAACATTTAGCTGTTCCCAGGGACGGACTGGGGCTAAAAAACAGCCCTGGACTTACTCCCAAATAGGCCCATAATCCAGCTATACGCCCCTAGCCGTGCACGACAGACACTAGCCAGGAAGTCCTGATACTATGCCACAATACTGTAGAAGGTATTCACAGCAAGTAACATCTCAAAACCAATGATGATAATTGGGGTTGTGTTTATTAATGAAGCCTGAGCCTTCAAATAAAAACAAAAAATGTACAATGCCATTACATTGAAAATAAAATACTTAATGAAATGTCACTGGCTACAGAAACCCCAAATTACACAGGTTGTTATAAAACAGTACAGAGTACTGACAACACTTTCAGAGATAAAGTAGGCTACTTGCTGTACCTGAACATGGGGATTAGATATATTGTAGGCCTATACCAAAACTACACTGAGAGTGTTACTACTATAACTATTCAAATATAAATGTATATAACATGTGTTGCTTTGTGTTAAAGAAGTAGCATTGAATAACCTATTTAATATTTTGTAAATGTCATTACACTTTTGATTCATATTAAGGCTGTGAAATGATGAAAATGACTAGGCCCTATCAATTTTGTCTGTGAAGCTTTCACAAACAACCACCAGGTCTTTGCCAGTTCCACAATAGTAAACTCAAATATGAAAGACAAGGAAAAACTGCACTCTGATGGAAGACAGACAGAAAGTGCAAGCTAGGATTTTTTGGTTAAACTTTTGGTTACATTTGGTGAATTATTTAGCCCCCTTAATTCTCTGTTTGTTAGCACGATTAGAGTGGTACCAATGCATGCCTAATGTTTTCCCGTTTAATTTAATACCATAGTCTTCATCCTAGCAGGAAAAGTGAGCTCACTACAACCTCTCATATACAACCAAGTGAAATCGCGGTCAACCCGCAATTAATTTCTAACGCGTTTATATGTTTCAAATTAACCTAACAGAAATGATTAAATACGTTAAGTTTGACAGCACTAAATGGCTAGCCTGGCTAAACCCTGACGGACTTCTGGCAAATTTGGGATTTGCTCTGCAAGTCAGTCTGGCGAAGAGCCCATTCAAACCCATGTCCAATGTCCCCAAAATTGAGGCACCAATCACAACCGTTGAGGCGGGCTTTACACCAATCACAACCATTGAGGCGGGCTTTACGCGACGACGATAGCGCAGTGACGGCGAGCAGCTTTTTGTTTACATTCAACATGATGGCTACCGAAGCGCAGCGTCACCCGCATCGTTGGTCTGTGTGAAAAGGTAGAGCCCCTCCTTTTCCCCAACTCGCCTGACATTCCTCACAACATTTAAACTGACTCCTTATCCTACACGCACAAACACGCTTACAAGCACACGAAAGTTTGTAACTACACGCGGTGCCGGCAACCGCAGCGTGGTTCATTCATGCGCAATCTTTATTTACACAACTTTCAGTTACTCACCGAACAGCTGTAAATCACATGGCGAACGACGTGGTACCCGTTGATTCTGCTCCATAACACATTTCTTTCTGTTAATCCATACATTGTGCACGCAACCACCAACATTACACTGATAGCACCGACTTTCCTTTTCCTGGTCCCGCAGCAATTTGTTTCCCCAAGGAACACGAGCCCCAGGACAATGACTATTTTATTCCTTGTTTGGGCCAGGGGAAAGGGTTTATTTGAGCGGGGGAAAGCTATTGTATCAGTATAAAATTATGGGCTGTATTGTAATGCAATGCTTATTCAATTACAGGAAATTAATGTTATTAGTATTATTAGGAGTACATGAGGTGTATGAAGTATATTTCAATGTATGTGTGTGATTAGATCAAATATCTGCTGAACCACTATACATAACAAAACCCCCTGTGATGTTGGTTTCTACCAATTAGTGTAATTGAAGGGCCTTATTTAAAGCGCAGGTTTTTCTGCCTCGAGAGAGAGTTGGGAGAGTGTCAACTTGCTTTCAGTTACTCACCGAACAGCCCAGAAGCCCGTTTTTCACAGTTGGTGTCAGAAGTGGGATTGTGGCGTCCTCCAGGACACTGAGAAAGAGGCCTGGAAGACGGGTCCAGGTACGACAGGCAATGTCATACAGACGGCTGGCCAAGGATGATGAGCAGGAGGGAGAAGGAGTCAGCGGGGAAGAGCTGGTGGATGACACTGGTGGGGCACCAGATCTGGCAGCTCTATACAGCCTGGTAGAGAAGTCCCTGCAGAGCCAGGATCGCGAGTCATTTAAGCAGGAGCAGAGGTGGCGAAGTGTGCAAGTACAGCTCAACAGCTTTCGGGATGAGCTGGAGAAGAGAGGTGCTGGCGGAGGTCCGCCACCAGCCACCCTACCAGACTCAGCAGCGCTACCAGCACCGGCAGCGCCGCCAGCGGCTCCGCAGATGCCTGCAGCACCACCGGCGGCTCGGAGCAATACTTGACTACATTTGAGAGACTGGCTACAGCCTACAGGTGGCCCCAAGCTGACTGGGCTATTTTCCTGGTGCCATATCTGACCGGTAGGGCACGGGCAGCGTATGTAGCCATGGATCCGTACGACGCAGTGGATTACTTCAAGGTGAAAGATGCCATCTTGGCAAAATAGGAAATAAGTGCAGAACTGTACCGACAGAGATTCAGGGACCCAAACCTGCAACCGGGGGAGACCCCAAGAGAGTTTTATAACCGGCTAAAAGACTTGTACGCCAAGTGGATTAAGCCAGCTGAAAAGACGGTTGAAGAGATTGGGGAAATCCTCATTCTGGAGCAGTTCTTCTGCTCTATGACTCCAGATGTGAGGGTGTGGGTCAAGGAGCACGATCCACACACTGGGCTCAAAGCAGCAGAGCTTGTTGATTCTTTCCTGGCTGCTCGCCGTGGACCAAAGGACTTCCGCCAGCAGGGCGCCAACAGACCGATGACAAAGGGTAAGTCTGTCAGTTATGGGGGTGGAGTTGGTCCTAGGGGTAGTGAGCAGAGTTGGGGTCCAGGCACCAGATATTACCCACCACAGAACACTCACGTTAGACATATCAACCCGCCTACAACCATACCCCCCATGAGTAGGGACAGCTATGTATGTCACTATTGTGGTAAGCCAGGACACCTTATAAGAAAAAGGTCTGGTAAAAAAAAAAAAAGGGGGGTGTGTGCGCCCCCTCTATTTAAAAAGAGTGGTTTGTGGGGGGGGGACAAAGGCAAGAGGGGGAAGGCAAGGCGGAGGGCGCGCGGGGGGTCCCCCCCCCCCCACCCCACCCACCACACCCCCCCACCAACCCCCCCCCCCCCCCCCCCCCCCAAACGCTGACAGGTGAACTTGGGCTTAGGTAGAGTGCTGTGCAACGGAGAGGCATGATTATCCTATAGCCGACATCTGTCTTGAGGTGCACAAACAGACATATAGGCTAAGAGCGGGCGTTGTTAGGGGGTTGAGCCATCCAGTGATTTTAGGCGAGGATGTGCTTATACTGCCAGAACTGGTGCAGTCTACTCTGCCAGTGAGTATGGTTGCTACCAGGTCTCAGACCAAGACAGATAGCCAGAGGGAATTGGAGATGATGCCATTCAGCCGAGAGGAGATCAGTTCTCCAGAGAAGGTTAAGGCGGTGAAGACCCGTCAGCAGGGCAGACGAGAAAAGCTGTTGGGCACTGTTAGAGTTCTGGCTGAGTCAGAACCAGAACGAGTTGCAGGGGAAGATATATGGGAAGTTCCCCACGATTTAAAAAGAGCTGCAGAGGCAAGATGAGTCCCCATAAGAGCTCTTCGCGCGCGCACGGTGAGTTGGGGGTGAGCACAGGTCAGGCAAAAGCTCTTTTGGGAGAATTTTTCTTTGTGCAGCAGGGCCTGCTCTATCACCAGCCTGAAGGGAGCAGCAATGAGCAGCTAGTGATCCCCTGTAGCCTAAGGCCAAAGATATTGAGCTTAGGTCATGACATCACCTGGGCCGGTCATTTGGGAAGTGTAAAAACACTTCAGAGAATAGCTGGCAAATTCTTTTGGCCTGGCATTTATACTGATGTATACACATACTGCAAAACATGTCCCACATGTCAGATCTCAAGCAAGCACAAGGTCAAGCCGTTCCCACTTAAGCCTCTCCCAGTTATTGATGTGCCATTCACTAGGATAGGGATGGACATTGTTGGCCCCCTAGAGCGCACACAGGCAGGCCACCAATATATACTGGTAATCTGTGATTACGCCACCCGCTACCCCGAAGCTTTTCCCCTACGAAAGGTCACAGCTAGAACCATTGCCACTGTACTTCTACAGTTATTCTCCAGGGTAGGGATTCCCCAGGAGATTCTAACTGATCAGGGAAAAGCTTTTCTTTCAAAGACAATGAAGCAGGTGTATGGGTTGTTGGGTATTAAGGGGATTAGGACCACTCCTTACCACCCCCAGACTGACGGACTGGTAGAAAGGTACAACCAGACCTTGAAGGGCATGCTGAGAAAGTTTGTGGCTGCCAATGGCAAGGACTGGGATCATTGGCTCCCCTACCTCATGTTCGCCTACAGGGAGGTTCCCCAAGCCTCAACAGGGTTCTCCCCCTTCAAGCTCCTGTTTGGTAGACCGGTAAGGGGCCCGCTTGATCTCCTCAGAGATGCCTGGGAGTCACCAAAGCCTACTACCAGCAACATCCTCACCTATGTCATCACCATGAGGGAGAAGATGGAAGAGATGACCACCCTAGTGAAGGACAACCTGCAGCAAGCGCAGCGGACCCAGACCAATTGGTATGACCAGAGAGCAAGGCAACGAACCTTCCAGCCAGGCCAGAAAGTTCTTCTACTCCTGCCTACGGAGGAGAACAAGTTGTTGGCCAAGTGGCAGGGACCATACAGCATCAGCAGGAAGCTGGGGCCCACAACCTACGAGCTGGAAATGCCAGAGAGGCAAAAGCAGCGGCGGGTATTTCACATTAACCTGCTGAAAGAGTGGCATGAGAGAGAGGTGCCACTGAGCCAACAGCTGCTGGTACAAGCAGTGAAGGAGGAGGAAGACACCCCAGAGCAGTTCTTCCCTACAGACCATCCAGCAGGAGAAATTGACATGACACATCTTACCCCACAACAGCAGCGGGAGTTGTGGGCTGTCATACCTGATGGCCTCTTCAGCGACCAGCCCGGATCCACATCAATGGCTGAGCACAACGTCCTGCTGAAGGACACCACACCACTCCGGCAGCGGATGTACCGAGTTCCAGAGCGGATGTTGCCTGTCCTCCAGGAGGAGCTGCTGGTGATGCAGAGACTTGGAGTGATTGAGCCGTCGAGAGTGCCGCTGGACGCACCCGTCGTCCTGGTTCCAAAAAGATGGCAGCATGCGCTTCTGTATCGACTTTCGGCAGGTAAATGCTCAATCACACTTTGATGCATATCCCATGCCCAGGTTGGAAGACCTTATTGAGCGCCTTGGGAAGGCACACTTCATTTCCACCTTGGACCGTGTAAGGGCGTACTGGCAGGTGCCAATGGCTAAGGATGCCAGACCTTACACAGCTTTCAGGACACCCCAGGGCCTGTTCCAGTTTAAGATGATGCCGTTTGGCCTGCGGGGCCGCCACATTCCAGCGGTTGATGGACTGTGTGCTGGATGGGATTGGTGCTTTCGCAGCTGCCTACTTGGACGACATTGTTGTCTTCAGTGCTACCTGGGACGAGCATCTTGGGCATCTTGGGGAGGTGCTACAGCGCATACATACGGCAGGACTGACTGCGCAGCCCAAGAAATGCGCTTTGGCCCAGCAGGAGGTGCGGTACCTGGGGCACATCCTAGGTTGTGGGGTAATCAGACCCCAGAAGGACAAGATTGAGGCTATCCGTGACTGCCCGCGGCCCCAGACCAAGAAGGAGATTGAGTCCTTTTTGGGGCTTGCTGGGTGGTACCGGCAGTTTGTGCCTAACTTTGCAAGCCGAGCTGCGGCCCTCACTGACCTGACCAGAAAGTCTGGTCCGGTGAAGGTCAGGTGGGAGGAGAAGCATGAGAAGGCCTTCAAGGACTTAAAAGAGGCTATGTGCAGTGACCCTGTGCTGCAGAGCCCAGACTTTACAGTGCCGGCAACCGCAGCGTGGTTCATTCATGCGCAATCTTTATTTACACAACTTTCAGTTACTCACCGAACAGCTGTAAATCACATGGCGAACGACGTGGTACCCGTCGATTCTGCTCCATAACACATTTCTTTCTGTTAATCCATACATTGTGCACGCAAACACCAACATTACACTGATAGCACCGACTTTCATTTTCCTGGTCCCGCAGCAATTTGTTTCCCCAAGGAACACGAGCCCCAGGACAATGGCTATTTTATTCCTTGTTTGGGCCAGGGGAAAGGGTTTATTTGAGCGGGGGAAAGCTATTGTATCAGTATAAAATGATGGGCTGTATTGTAATGCAATGCTTATTCAATTACAGGAAATTAATGTTATTAGTATTATTAGGAGTATAGGTGATAAGATATTTCAATGTATGTGTGTGATTAAATCAAATATCTGCTGAACCACTATACATAACAAAACCCCCTGTGATGTTGGTTTCTACCAATTAGTGTAATTAAAGGGCCTTATTTAAAGCGCAGGTTTTTCTGCCTCGAGAGAGAGTTGGGAGAGTGTCAACTTGCTGAGAGGTTGTATACAGAAACTTGTTGAGAGAAGAGATTTTTTTTGTTTGTTTTGGAAGTTTTTTTTTGTTGTTAACAGAGTGCTGGATGAAGTATTTTAGAGCACTGTAAATAAATCTACATTTTCCCTGCAAATCCACGTTGGCTGTTGGCTGTGTCTTCATCCCATCACCACCCATTCTCAGTGTGTCCTTGTCGCCACCATCCTGTGTGGACGTGGGCGGAGAAGCCCGTTTTTCACAGTCTTATTGGTTGGACTGTACAATGCGCCCAGAGGCATTTGAGGGGCGTCCGTTGGTGACGCCCCTTTGGAAATGAATTGTCAATGAACCTTTCCCAGACCCACTCTCAGTTACAACTGAGAAGGGTCTGGTGTCAGCCAGGCTACTAAATGGCACGATCATTTTCATAATCAAGCACACTCATGTTGAGCTGACTATGCAATTTGCTAAGATAGGGATAAAGGCAGCCTAGAATGTTTACTGCTCCTGGCACTTACCAGTATTGCTGATGTGAAATCAACTCACGTCTAATGATGTAGGCCGACTCTTCTTCTTCAGTTTTATTTTTTCACATAGCATATAAGTGATTGTATTAGCGCCCCCTGCTGTTGGCTGTTAATATCGCTTTATTAGACTTTTGGTTGACAGCCGTTCTGTGGTCTCATTTATAAACGTGGCGTACGCACAAAACAGGGCTGAAAACGTGCGTACGCCACATCCCACGAAAAGGTTGATTTATAAAAAACAAACTTGACGGAAGAATGTGCGGTCCTCCACGCAAACTCTGAAATGTGCGTATGCACATTATGGAGACAAAATAGGAATTGGCGACGCAGATGGTGAGGTGGTGAACTGAAGTCAGACTGCAGAGAGTACATGGGAATAACTATAAGAATAGAAAAAATAAAAATATTGATGCCTCGCACATTTTTTCACTCCATATGATCCACGTAACGATGAAGATTAAATCCAGCAGTGTTATTTGCGCTTGTACTCAGTGATAACTGTTCCATAAACTGAAATCTTAAATAAAAATTTGTTCTTAATATTTAATCGGCGCTGTCTCACCGTCACATATTGTCTGCTACGGAGCGCAGGAGGAGGAGATGGCCCGACTACATGGAATACAGGATAGCATCAAATATCCTACCATTAGATAACGGCAGAACACAGTGTAAATAACTAAATATATAGCTTTAAAACTATGCATATATCATCAAACGTCAAAGTCTGAAAATACAGCCGTTAAGCTCTCGCGCAATCTTTACCTATAATGTCCTCATTATCAGTCCGAACTTTAAAACTGTTAACAAAACCTTCATGAAGAAAAGTGTGTTTGCTTATTACACTTTCTTTCATCTTCAGATTGTATTGCTGTGTTGGCAAGGTGTTAACAATCACAAATTGCTGTATACCTATAAATACTGCGGTGACCCCGTGCGTAATGCTGCATGATGGCACTGCTGGCCCTGCAGGAGGACTAACCCCAATGGAAGAATCAGGAGAGAAAGAGACTTCAGGGACCATGACGATGACTGGCTCATATGCCGATTTAAATTCCCTAATGTAGCTGTAATAGTAATATAGCTGAGCTCTTGGATCTATGTCCTGAATTGGGTCCAGAAGAGAGGGCAACGCGCCGGAACCGTGCCATCCCGGTCCAAATACAGGTCCTCACCACTCTGGGGGAAACCGGCTGTTTTCAGAGGGAAATGGCTGACAGCTAAGTGTTTTATTAAATAACTATTATATATAATCTTCAACTTCATCACTAAGGCTTGTTTGGATATAATATATAGCTCTGTTAAATCTTATTATATACGTCTGGTATATCGAAGCTGTCCCCGAGTGCCGTAATGCCTGCCGTTTTGAAAGATTTTATTAATAAAGGTTGTCTATAGATCCGGTTTCCATATGCGGTGTGACAACAGGCCGAAATTATAATTCAATTGGCAGCAATTCACGAGCGTCTGAGAGGTTTTTTTTTTTTTTCTCCGCCAGTCGTTATGATTCGGTGTAACGAAAGAACTGCCAGGATCATTAACATACTTATCAGCATTCACGAGGTGCTTTACATTGACTATTTATGGTTAAAAATGGGCGTGTACAGGGCGGGATAAGAGGCTGATCTATGTACGCACACTTGTAGTCAATCTGTGATTTATAAAGGGAACATTGCTTACAGGTGTGCGTACACACGGTTTTATAAATCTGACTTTTTTTTGGCATACGCCAATTTAGGCTTTTGGGCGTACGTACACTTATAGTAAGGATCCTACGCACAGTTTTATAAATGAGACCCCTGGACTTTTCCAGAACGCACAGATCGTCAGTCCGTCCCTGGCTGTTCCCCAAAATCCCGGGTGTTTTAAAACTTTCTTAGCGATAGAGGCAGTGATGTTAGTGTTTACTGTACGGGATTCTCACACCTCCTCAAAACACAGAGTGATGTGGGGTTGCGTTTCTCCAAACTTTTTTTCTGCTATTTACTCGCAAGAAAGGTGATAGCAAACCTAGACTCTTCTTCTGAGCGTCAAAAAAGGGCTCTCACTAACTTTCAGAGGTTGTAAACTTATTTCTATTCGGCAGTAGGTGTCGTTCTTCAAGTCATTTCTCATCACCAAAATACTGTGTGTGTGTGTGTGTGTGTGTGTGTGTGTGTTTGTGTGATCCTTCTGCTTTTACCCCATGATAAGTGCCAGCTTGTTTTCCGTTGGAACAATTCGATTTAGATTTGAATGAAAAATAGATTTGAATGTTAAATTGCTAGCTGTTTCTGATTGGCTACTGTTAGTTTTTGTAATAATATTAATAATAATAATAATAGATGGCATCATCGGCCTGCGACCTTCAGCACTCACTGGATCGGTTCGCAGCCGAGTGTGAAGCGGTTGGGATGAGGATCAGCACCTCTAAATCGGAGGCCATGGTTCTCAGCAGGAAACCGATGGAATGCCTTCTCCAGGTAGGGAATGAGTCCTTACCCCAAGTGAAGGAGTTCAAGTACCTTGGGGTTTTGTTCGCGAGTGAGGGGACAATGGAGCCGGGAGATTGGTCGGAGAATCGGTGCGCCGGGTGCGGTATTACATTCCATCTATCGCGACCGTTGTGACGAAAGAGAGCTGAGCCAGAGGGCAAAGCTCGATCTACCGGTCAGTTTTCGTTCCTACCCTCACCTATGGTCATGAAGGCTGGGTCATGACCGAAAGAACGAGATCCAGGGTGCAAGCGGCCGAAATGGGTTTCCTCAGGAGGGTGGCTGGCGTCTCCCTTAGAGATAGGGTGAGAAGCTCAGTCATCCGTGAGGAGCTTCGAGGTAGAGCCACTGCTCCTGCGTCGAAAGGAGCCAGTTGAGGTGGTTCGGGCATCTGGTGAGGATGCCCCTGGGCGCCTCCCTAGGGAGGTGTTCCAGGCACGTCCAGCTGGGAGGAGGCCCCGGGGAAGACCCAGGACTAGGTGGAGGGATTATATCTCTAACCTGGCCTGGGGACCACCCGGGATCCCCAGTCGGAGCTGGTTAATGTTGCTCGGGAAAGGGAAGTTTGGGGTCCCCTGCTGGAGCTGCTCCCCCCGCGACCCGACACCGGATAAGCGGACGAAGATGGATGGATGGATGGATGGATGATATGATAATACCTAATTATAGTTTGAATGTTACATATCTAGTCATTCTGATTGGCTTCTGTTATTTAATTTGAATGTCAAATGGTTGCATTTTTTTAAAAACCTGTAAATATATATAATTTCTATTCACATGGCTTTTTAGTAACAACAATAATAGGCCTATATTGGGGCATAATCATTAATATTCTGGGCAATTAGCCTACATAATATTTGATGGGGGGCATTAGGGACCTGGAAAATGGATAGGGGGGAGCTGGCACAAAAAAGGTTGAGAACCACTGAGTTAAAGGGATACTTCACCGATTAGCATTAAGCTTTTTATCAGTATGAACCCGGTAGTATTTTCGAATGACCGTGCTTCCCTCCCTCATGTCCCCCTGAGACGAGAGATCTCTGTATTGTCCATCCATCCATCTTCGTCCGCTTATGTGGTGTCGGGTCTGGAAAAAAACCTCTGATGATGCAAAAATCGTTATGTTGCGTCATTGTCATTGGAGGAATTTTTGGACATAGGCCAGAGACTACAGACAGTAGGAGCTAGTTCCGCATGTTTTCAACCCGTCCATAGGGGGTGGGACCTCACTCCCAAAATGTGCAAATAGCGTCAGCCATCTTGAAGCTAAACTAACAGGCTCTCTCTCTTTTCAGCAGCAACCTTGCAATTACGTGCATTCAAACTACCGCACATGTGTACCACCGGGATACATTGGTACAGATCAGAGAATATGCAGGAAACTTTATTACCGACGGAATACTCAACACACTACGCGAGCTTCGCCTGCTATGCAGACCAGCACCTCAACCTGCGGTGTCGCTTGATGCCGCTACCCGGGGAAGGGGACATCGAAAGTGGTGTGCGAGAAAGCGGAAACGCGGAATGAGGGCAGGAGTTCAAGCTAGGTGGAAAGCTAACGCTAGCCGGCCACCTGTCCCATCCATCCATCCTCCTTGCTTGTCCGCTCATTAGACAACAAACTGGACTACATCCAACTTCAACGAAACTCCCAACGCTAGTTCAGAGACTGCTGTGTTTTTGTTTTTGTGGAAACATGGCTGAACAAGTGTACCGGACTCTGCTATCCAGCTACCAGGCCTGCTAGCCTTCCGAGCAGATTGAGATGCTGCTCTGTCGGGTAAGACTCGTGGAGGTGGGCTGTGCATATGTTTACACAGACTAGGGCTGTCCCAAACGATTATTTTTTATACGATTAATCTAGTGATTATTTTTTCGATTAGTCGACTAATCTAACGATTAATTTTTTTATTAATCTAACAATTAATTAGCTATTATTTTTACACAAAACTAATTTCAATAAGGTTCAAATCTCTATTTATTAAAATTGTTTAACACTGCACTGTTCAAGTAAAATTAATTTGTAGTGCACTCTGAAGCCATATGTAGGCGATCAATCCAAACACAAAATAAATTCACTTTCAGGAGGAATACAAAAATAAAAACTTAAAGTAAACCGAGCAAGTGCAAAAAGAGTAGCCTGTATTTGCTTTTTTAACAGTAGGTAAAATAATGAATACGCTCTTGTTTAACATCCAAGCTCTTCTCTCTTTAATTTAACTTTAATTATTTGTATCTAAAGGCTGGTTAAGCACTGTAGGGAGGAGAAGTTGGACAGTTGTTTTTGACTCGTTCCAGTGATTGGTATATTTGGGTGATGGCGTTGGATATGCGTTAGCATGTTAGATGTATTTCCACTCACATACCCGACAACTGCTGAACAACGCCGACACACAGTCCTCGTCTTATCCCCCGCTCTCTCGCCTGTAGTCTACTACTGAAACTGACCCAAAGACCGATGTTTTTGAGGCGGGGACGGCTCTAGGCTGCAGCCATACAGTCTCGAAGTTTTGCCAAACTTGCGATCTTAAAGAGGCCGGCGGGGAACTCTTGTGGGTCGCAACCACTTGCCATGCTCGTCTCTTCGTGCTGCTATCTCTGACTCACTCACTGGACCGTCGACCTGATAAAAAACTGCAGGTGTTTCTCAATGTCAAGGAAGGATCCTTCGAAGACAGAATTTGTCCGTCGAAGGACCGTTCCAATGTCGAGGATCCTCTGAATCCCACCAAGGACTGAGTCCTTCATTCGGAGAATTTCCCATAGACGGCAAAGGATGCATATGTGTATCCTTCGCGCTCCCAAATCACCCACAATCCTATGCGCGCGTGTAGCACTTACTACGAGTAGTAGATAAGTTAGGACCAGGCTCTAGGTTTGGAGGAGCAGATTGTAGCTTAATAATAATACCCCAGACAGAAGAGTAAGTTTAAATGCCGGCTTGTTTATATAAAAGAGTAGGAAGAATTTAGAAGCAGATAGAAATAGTAAATGGTACCAAATAACACAGTTTACATACACAATTCACATAACATGGACACAATATTTGCACTTAAATGCAATCTATTTAAGTTTGAACCTTTCCTTTGAATGGAAAAGAAATGAAATACTATATTTCTTATCTTCAGTTTGATTCAACCTATTTGGATTCAAGAATGACTTTCAACTTAAGCTAAATTAAAGTTGCCCCTTTAATTTGCTATTTAGTTTCTATTATCTTGAGTTAACTCTTTAAGTTCTAGTTCTAATCTTAGTTAGTAATAAGTTCTTATTTCAACTTGGATAGGGCTATTTTAGAATCTCTGTTATTTCCCTATTAACCTGCTACACCAGTGAGCTACTGAACTAAGCTTCTGCAATATCAAAACCCATTTACCAGTTTGGCCAGTAGAAAATAACACAAGTAATGTAAAATCAAATATAACATTCACAGTTAAACAAAACGAAAAGCGGTGAATTATATTCAACATACAGTTCGACCTTAATCAGTCTCTTTTCAACGAGTGCAAAATCTTGCTAGCGACCACGTTGTGCAGTCCATACCAATCCCGCGTGGTGTGACGCAGAAGAAAAAGCGTCAGTTTACAGTGAGTCCGCTCTTATCGAGATCCCAAGTCCATCAAACTCCCTCGTATCAAAGAATTGTTGCAGACCAGTCCTACCGCAACCGGGATGAATGAGTTGGTGTCCTTGTACAACAGCATGCAGGTGAACCACACGGATGCAATGTGATTGTCAGTCGAGGATCTTCTCACGGGAGGCTCGCCATCTTTACCATCTGCTTGCAGCGTATAACGTGGCTTCAAGCATTCAAAACTTTTTACTTTCGGTTAACTTGCTAAATAACAGCAAAATAAACCACAGTCTGCCTGTGTATATATAATGTAACGTAAAACACTTCAGAAAATAAAATGAGAACTTAAAACAACGTTTTACTTTTACTTTTTACTTTGTTTCGCTCACTGGCTCAGTAACGTCTTTCTCCTAGCGTTCATCTCATGCACTGCTTTCTTCCTGCAACAGGAAGAGCTACAGCCATTCTGATTGGCTGATACAACGGCAGCCGACTTATTGGGAATTTAGCTCGTAACCCCCAGAGTTATGGTGCGTTCTTTTTGTCCACCGAAGTCGATTTACGAGTTGTTTTCCGGAGTTACGAACCGGAAGTTGCAAAAAGAACGCCACTGAGGTCGTATATACAACTTGTCTAGTTGTCTGAACCATTGACATTAATGGTGCGTTCTTTTTGTCTTGTAATCGCAACTAGTAGCTTGAGTGTGACGTCACATCCATGTCGGAAAACGAGTAACCGCGGGTTGTTGTGTTCTTTTTGTCACACAATACTACGAGTCGGAGAAAAGATGGATTTTTGTAACATTTTTAGTAACATTTAGGATTCTGTTCACCCAGTTATTGACATATTACACAAATATATTTCACAGTTTGATACATGAAAATTACGTTTTGATTAACGTTAACGTTAACGTTAGGCTACTGCTCTGCTTTCTGCTCAAGACTTGGCTTAAAGCCATTGTTGTCATAAAGCAACCGAGCGTCTCTAGCCAATTTCAGCTGCACAAGCTACAAAATAACTAATCAGGCGGTATTTAACTCCTAACAAGACTGTAGCGACATGCCAATAGGTAGCAGTATACAGGACTATGTGTACGACTTCTTCATTTGGTTACAACAAAGACAAAAGTGCTTAAAATTGTAGAAAACCACAATGTTTACTACGTGTGATGCACGACGTAGCCATCTTTGAAAGTGAACTCGGGGTCCTCTGAGTTCAGACGACTTGACGAGTTGTATATACGACTTCGGTGGCGTTCTTTTTGCAACTTCCGGTTTGTAACTCTGGAAAACAACTCGTAAATCGACTTCGGTGGACAAAAAGAACGCACCATTATGGTGCGTTCTTTTTGTCTTGTAATCGCGACTACCCAGTAAGAACACATACGTCGGCACGACGTATGCAATTGATCGCTTCGTCTGCAATTGATCGCGGGTCAAGACTCGGTTTAAAGCCATTGTTGTCAAAACAACTCGTAAATCGACTTCGGTGGACAAAAAGAACGCAGTAAGTAAGAACACATACGTCGGCACGACGTATGCAATTGATCGCTTCGTCTGCAATTGATCGCGGGTCAAGACTCGGTTTAAAGCCATTGTTGTCAAAACAACTCGTAAATCGACTTCGGTGGACAAAAAGAACGCACCAATATGGTGCGTTCTTTTTGTCTTGTAATCGCGACTACCCAGTAAGAACACATACGTCGGCACGACGTATGCAATTGATCGCTTCGTCTGCAATTGATCGCGGGTCATAAAGAAGAATAATGAAGCATCGTTTATTGAGCGTCTGGACGTCTTATTCAGATCACAATCTATACATCGCAGCTACGTATTAACTATGTCGTGAGATGTATTAACAGTTCCTCAGTTGTTCGCGGGTCATAATGAAGCATCGTTTATTGAGCGTCTGGACGTCTTATTATGATCACAATCTATACATCGCAGCGACGTATTAACTATGTCGGTGAGATGTATTAACGGTTCCTCAGTTGTTCGCGGGTCATTTGGAAGCATCGTTTATTGAGCGTCTGGACGTCTTTACTGTACACACACACTGATGGACAGTGAATCTGAATTCTGCCCAGCAACATATTCGCGCCACAGTCGATAAAGGAAGGGGAAAAAAAGTTGCCAGTCTACGAAGGGTTAGGATGGAGACTGCTTCTTTGCTGCTGTCAAATACCATGGTAAGCATTATTTCATCTTAACGTAACGTTAATACAAATATTTGGTTGGTGTTCATCAGACTAATAACAAGAGTTATAGTAAGTTACGCCATGTCATGGTTTAAAGTAACTTAAGAGCCGTTAGATCAGGCTAACATCGCACTAGCTGCCCTTTTTCACATTCATTTAAAATTAAAATATCCGTGCTCTAGCTAGTTAGCTTGCTATATGTACTAATCTGACTGAATCTGAATGTAAAGTTAACGTTACCTGCCAGCTATGTCAGTTGCAGTACATGCCAGTAACGTTAGCTAACGTGAGGCTGCTAGCTATAGCTAATTGAATGCTACCCGATATCCCTTAACGTTAATTTTAGATAGCTAGCTAACAGTAACAGTGCCGCACCTCAGTCATACTTTGCTCATATCGGTTGTTTTGGCTTTAATGGAACTGAAATCTCAACAGGGAACATTTAAAGCTGAAGACTTCATCAAAATGTAGCTATCTAAAGGTAAATTCGGCATGTAGCATTAGCTAGCTAGCTAGCTAGCTAATCTGCCAACTAACGTTAAATCATATTTAAAAAAGGTGAAGAGGTAAAGGGGCCGTCTAATGGCAGGCTAACGTTCGTACTTATTACATTGTGATTGTAATATTTTATTTTTACCCTGCTTATTAACTA
Source organism: Perca fluviatilis (assembly GCF_010015445.1). Taxonomy (NCBI): domain Eukaryota; kingdom Metazoa; phylum Chordata; class Actinopteri; order Perciformes; family Percidae; genus Perca; species Perca fluviatilis. Next base: position 3,788,745 of record NC_053132.1, read on the forward strand.
AATGACACTATGTAAAATTAGTTTAGGACAGTTTAGCTAGTAAGACTGTGGTTCGTTTCTGTACACTCGGCATTAAATCTGGTTAACAACTGATTTTTAAAATGGGGTTGGGAGTGCCAACGGTCATAAAACATGAGTTATTAGCTAGATGGTGCCCGTTTTCGTGGGCTAACGTTAGCCTTCAAAACACTAATGAGCATCGTCACCTGTTACCATGATTTTCTTGCTGATATATCAGTAACGTTGATTAATTAAAATAAAAACAATTAACCTGGCAAGCTAGCGTTAGCTTAATGTAGTTAATGTCCAGTCACTTAACTTTAAGTTTTACTTTTTGTTGAAGCTAAATTGACCATAAGCCTAGCTAACGTTACATAAAACTGACATTAGCGGTTTATAATCGGCTTTAACAGGGACTAAACACGTTCGATGGACATATTGAATCACATTTGACTTTGAGATCAATACTATTATCAATATCACAATAATTGAATTGGTATATTTCTTTTTTTCCGTTAGAACGATGTAGCTAGCTATATGAGTGCATCTGTAAGATGTATGAAATACGTTGGAACAATGTATATATGTATACGTCGCGGAGAGAGCAGCTACATGTCATTGAAACGTACAGCAGCGACGTCCAGGGGACGTCGTGCCAGTGAGCAAACGAGCAATCTACTACGTATCCCCGAGGAATTTTAATTACATCGCCAATACATCGTGGCGACGTATGTGTGCTATAATGTTTATAGCAAGGGTAACTTTGGTAAACTGTTAGTTGATGTTTGTTTGCTTGTTTGTTTCACTAGTTATCCCTCATTAAAAAGGGGGTTCTTGTTAAGAATATCACCATCTTCTACAAAATGTCAGGAATACACTGTGTTCATTGCAAAACAGTAGTTACAATACTAAAAATACTGCATCCTCACAAAAGAGCAGTATTTTTTGATAGTAGCTTTCACATAGTGTGTCTGTTTTTATGTTGGTATGATGTATAGTGGAAGATCAGAAAACGTCGGCAGGAGGTGGGAGAGAAGGCAATGCAGAGATGAAGGACATCATACCACAATAATAGTTGTGTGTATAAGCCTGATCAACAAGTGAAAAGAGTCAGGTATGTTATTGTCATATTAGTTTGTTGCAGGATGCAAATTACACACCTGTAATCTGAATCTATCTAGTATTTTGGGCAGGCACAGTGCCACTCATGATTCTTGAGTTGGTCTATTTTTTTAACCCCCTGTGTGTTCAAGGGGTCCTAGACTTTCTCTATCTATTACATTGTACTTGAATTATTAATTACCTCTGTATATTAATCTCTTTCAGATAAGAGGAAAGAGTTTGAAAACTGATTTGACGACCGCTGCTGAATTGGCCTGCTAAGAGGAAGAGGCACTAATGATTCCAGAAGAGGAAGCCAAAGAAGAAGACCTACACAGACTTTGAAATGGGTAGGTAATAAACTATTATTAAATCATATCCATCTATCAACAGTAAATATTTTTACCCTTTGGAAGTTGTACTTAAGTTACATTTTGTATTCAAATGTAACCCTAATGTGCAGTGAAGGAGATATACCACACGTCCTTCCTGCTGCTGCCAGACTTTATAATCAACACTGCTCCAAGTAGACCACACGCACCCTATCTGACATATCATACGTGCAACATCAATGTACACCTTTTTATGCAAAATCAAAACTTACTTCGCGTGCAATACTGTGAATACCGTATTATTAAACTTTCTGTCTATATACTGAACAGTTTTAACTGCTTTATTCTTGCATTTTTACTGATGCTTTTGTCATTTCACTTTCCTTTTGGTGCAGTATCACTGAAAATGTCCTCCACTGTGGCATTAATTAAGGATCTTATCTTGTTTTAAATTTTTATATGTTTGTATTTTTCAGATCTCTCAATTGCCATGATGACTTTGCCAAATCATCTGTGGTAAGTTTACAAAACCGTAATTGAAAATGGGAATAGGAAGTAAAGAGAGGGCAGCATAAAATGACACCTTTGGTTTCAAAAGTAAATACTTTTTAAATAATTGTGATTACTATGAAACCTTGATGTTAGCCCTTTTAGAGAGAAAGTTATGGTATTTTTTATGGGACGATTTATAACATGCTATTTAAAGCTTTAATTTACAAAGTGATCTAAATACATATTGTCAGAATGGCACTTTAACAGCGGTTGAGGCTAGATGGGATACAGCTACGGTGACGACAGTTAAGTTTATGCACCAAAACGACTTGTTCAGGAAACAAACTCTAGAGGAACGAAACACGTTTTCCTGGGTGAAAGTATAACAAATATATTATTATATTAGTCTTGATTTTGCGGGATTTTTGTGTAACTTTTGGCCGTAGCTGTATCCCTTCTACCGTAAACAGCCCACCTTGAACTTCATCAAAAATGAAACTGAAACTTTTTTTTGCTACTGAAATAATTTACATTATGATAGAAAGTGGACAGTATAGTGTGACAATTAGTTTTTGTTCTCCAACGTGTACACACTGCTGTTGTGAAGCAGTGATATACAGCTCACGAGTGTGTAGTCAAAAGAGAGAAATACTGTATATTTCAGCGACTCCTACAGATTAAGAAAAATTATGAATTTTGTTAATAAATAAATGTTATTCTTGGCTCAATTGTTAAGTGTTTGGGTTCAAATAGCATTACCATGATCCCATAGGCATCCAAAAATTGAGAAAGTGACGTTTTTTAAAACTGAAACAAGGTGTTTGACATCCTGTTGTGTGTGCAAGCCCTTTTTATTACCACGGGTTTACAGACATGTCTCTACTGATTGGGTATCACCTGGAACACAGGCAATAATCGAGAGACACACCCACCAAACGAGAGAAAACATAACTCAAGCCGTTGCACACCGTTCCCAGGAAACGTGCGTGCCCCAGCTCTTTGCCTGAGGGGAAGCCCACAGTCTCAGATTTAAAAAAAAAACCTGGTTTAAGCTTTTAACCCTTGTGTTGACTTCGGGTCAAATTGACCCGTTTTCAACTTTTGTTTTATATCAGAAAATATGGGACGTAGAAATAAGTGCTGAAAATGTGTAGAAGAAAAATGTAATAATTTTTTTTCAAGGTTGACAGGAAGACAACACAAGGTAGTGTTTTTGTACATTAGCCCTTAGTATAGACCACAGTAGGATAATTATCCCCAAATCTAGCTACATACAAGAATATATTTTAATGTGTTACAGTGTGCTATTTTCTATAATGATTTGAACTTGTGTAAATTGTCTGAGTACCCTGAAAAGCGCTTTATAAATAAAATGTATTATTATAAGTAATTGTGTATGGTTTATCTATCTTACTTTAGCAATTAACGGGGAGGTGATGGCGCAGTGGATATGACATATGCATTTGGTGCAGGAGACCCAGGTTCGAATTCCACTGTGATACGTCAACCAATGTGTCCCTGAGCAAGACACTTAGCCCCTAGTTGCTCCAGAGGCGTGCGACCTCTGATGTGTATATATAGCAATTGTAAGTCGCTTTGGATAAAAGTGTCAGCTAAATGACATGTAATTCAATTTAGTAAAGATATTTAAAGTAATTGTGTGTTTAATTGTGTGTGACCTATACTGACCAGTTTTGTTAAATGGACTAATGCAGGATCAATTGATCGGCACATCTTCCTGACATCTGTACTACGTATAACAGATGTCAGGAACGATGTACCTGAGACTGCATCTGTAAGATGTATAGCAGATGTTAGAACGATGTATATAGGCCTGCATCTCTACGATGTATTGCATACGTTAGAACGACGTATATAAGCCTACATCTCTACGATGTATTGCATACGTTAGAACAACGTATATAAGCCTACATCTCTACGATGTATTGCATACGTTAGAACGATGTATATTGCCCGCATCTCTACGACGTATGGCATACGTTAGAACGATGTATATATGTATACGTCGCGGAGAGAGCGGCTATATGTCGCTGAAACGTAGCGGAGCGACGTCGCGGGGACGTCGTGCCAGTGAGCAAACTACCAAAATACTACGTATCCCGATGCATTCTGATTACATCGCCAATACGTCGCCACGACGTATGTGTGCTTACTGGGTAGTAGCTTGAGTGTGACGTCACATCCATGTCGGAAAACGAGTAACCGTGGGTTGTTGCGTTCTTTTCGTCACACAATACTACGAGTCGGAGAAAAGATGGATTTTTGTAACATTTTTAGTAACATTTAGGATTATATTCACCCAGTTATTGACATATTACACAAATATATTTCACAGTTTGATACATGAAAATTACGTTTTGATTAACATTAACGTTCAGCTACTGCTCTGCTTTCTGCTCCAGACTCAGCTTAAAGCCGTTGTTGTCATATATCAACCGAGCGTCTCTAGCCAATTTCAGCTGCACAAGCTACAAAATAACTAATCAGGTGGTATTTAACTCCTAACAAGACTGTAGCGACATGCCTATAGGTAGCAGTATACAGTGCTATGTGTACCTCTTCTTCATTTGATTACAACAAAGACAAAAGTGCTTAACATTGTAGAAAACCACAATGTTTACTACATGTGATGCACGACGTAGCCATCTTTGAAAGTGAACTCGGGGTCCTCTGAGTTCAGACGACTTGACGAGTTGTATATACGACCTCGGTGGCGTTCTTTTTGCAACTTCCGGTTCGTAACTCTGCAAAACAACTCGTAAATCGACTTCGGTGGACAAAAAGAACGCACCAATATATAATGGACCAATAGACCCCGTTGCTCTGGACGGAGACCAGTGAAGGCTATTAGAAGCACTTTTCCGGTGATCTCTTGCTTTACTGCGCAGCCTCCAACTGACAGAAACAACGTACATGTGATGTGAGCAACGTGTCTGAAAGTTGTAAGTCTTCTGGTAGCTGTGCCGAGAGAAATCTCAATCATTTCCAATCTTACAGAGATGGAGAGCAAAGGTATATGTAAGGAGATAACATAGGTACATGCTAATTATTGCTAACTAACATGCTAGTTAACATTAGTAATTAAACCTAAACAGCTAATATAAGTCGAAACTGCCTGCAAGCTTCTCCGGTACTATACGGTAATTCCTCTACTGTGACGGTAAGTCTCGTGGTTACGACCCAATCGTTAGCCTATTTTTATAAAAACGTCTGCTACGGAGCCATAACGTGAGGTACAAGGTAATGGAGCCTTTTATACATTGTTGTGTTTCTTTAGAAATAAACAACGGACAAATAGAGTCTTTAAACGCTTCAGATGTGAAGTTATTCACTGTCAAGTGACGTAAAAAAAAAATGGCGGTCATTGGAATGCTAACAAGAGGTGATCGCTTTGTAGCAACAAAATGGCGCCATCGGAGGTTCAAGTTCTGAAGCGAAGCTTACCCCCTTGGTCTGAACTCAGAGGACCCCGAGTTCACTTTCAAAGATGGCTACGTCGTGCATTACACGTAGTAAACATTGTGGTTTTCTACAATTTTAAGCACTTTTGTCTTTGTTGTAACCAAATGAAGAAGTTGTACACATAGAGCTGTATACTGCTACCTATAGGCATGTCGCTACAGTCTTATTAGGAGTTAAATACCGCCTAATTAGTTATTTTGTAGCTTGTGCAGCTGAGACGCTCGGTTGCTATATGACAACAACGGCTTTAAGTCGAGCCTTGAGCAGAAAGCAGAGCAGTAGCCGAACGTTAATGTTAATCAAAACGTAATTTTCATGCATCAAACTGTGAAATATATTTGTGAAATATGTCAATAACTGGGTGAATATAATCCTAAATGTTACTAAAAATGTTAAAAAAATCCATCTTTTCTCAGACTCGTAGTATTGTGTGACAAAAAGAACACAACAACCCCGCGGTTATTCGTTTTCCGACATGGATGTGACGTCACACTCAAGCTACTAGTCGCGATTACAAGACAAAAAGAACGCACCATTAGACAAGTTGATACATACCCTTCTCATCTCCGTGCGTGCTGTAAGGCTGTCTGACGGCTCCAGCGGCATCAGGCCAGCACAGAACATGCAGGTGAATGGTTCCAGTAATCTGTGTCATTACGTTTTTGGGTGTGTATATAATATAAACTGTTTTTCAATGTATATTTCTAACTGAATAATTATATTCAGATGGTACCTGTTTTCTGTTTCAATAACTTGTAAGGTATAGAAGCTCTAAAAAGACATTAACGAAACGTGTATCTTTATTATAACATTTATTCAAACATTACTACAGTACAGGCCAAAAGTTTGGACACACTTTCTCATTCACTGCGTTTCCTTTTTATTTTCATGACTATTTATTGTAGATTCTCACTGAAGGCATCAAGACTATGAATGACACATATTCGAATTGTAATTAACAAAAGTGAAAAACATGTCTTATATTTTAGATTCTTTAAAGTAGCCACCCTTTGCTTTTTTATTAATAAGGGAAAAAATTCCACTGATGAACCCTGACAAAGCACACCTGTGAAGGTAAAACCATTTCAGGTGACTACCTCATGAAGCTCATTGAGAGAACACCAAGGGTTTGCAGAGTTATCAAAAAAAGCAAAGGGGGGCTACTTTGAGGAATCTAAAATATAAGACATGTTTTCAGTTATTTCACACTTTTTTGTTAAGTACATAATTCCATATGTGTTCATTCATAGTTTTGATGCCTTCAGTGAGAATCTACGATGTAAATAGTCATGAAAATAAATAAACACATTGAATGAGAAGGTGTGTCCAAACTTTTGGTCTGTACTGTATATACTGTACACAATATTCAACATGAAGTGGCGATCAGACTCAGCTGCTGATGATGGTGTTTCCAGACTGCAGACAGAAGGAGAAAGCTTTAGGTTAGTCTAGTAGTTATCCAACCTGTCCTGGTAAGATTATAATTGTATCACAAATATATGTAAGCATACTGTAACATTAAGGTAATTAATGTAACTGTGTAGTGGTCTCCATTATGGTCTTAACTGACAACTGTTGACCATTTAACACACTTACACTTAGCTACCTTTACTGTATTAGTGGGTGTTTATCAATGGTGTTGCTATTATGACTTTTCATATGTTGGTTGTAGCCTTGTAGCTTGTGTGTCTATAGTACTATTTAACCAAGGGCGTAAATCTGATCTAACAGTAGGGGGGGACAATAAACAAGCAATTTTTGAAGGGGACACAAATAATACAGCCACAATTATACTCGTCAAAGACATGCGTACACTGAGGAAAGCCTTAATACTATCATTAGTGTAGCATGGAGACTGTACCATTATCCTTCTTTTCAGTGTTTCTCGTGATTCAATAAAAAAGATCTTGCGTCCTCCACATAAATATTAGGTTATGTCTGGGACAGAGGATATATACTTAAAGGTATTTTGTAGGATTTTCTTTTTCCGGGTGGATCATCAAAATGACTGGTCCTCCTAGTTGTCAATCAGTCTGGTGATATGTATACGTAAGGCCGTCGTACGTGCTCGTCCCTAGGTAGTTTTCGCTTTCTGCTCATGAGCACTTTCAGGTGTATATGTGTGGTGAGCTACGGTTTCAGCCGTTAATGGAAGCGCGCCGTTCTCACCGTGTTTCCAGCCCTGGCACAAGTCACGCACCGCGCACACACGGTAAACATCTCAATTTGTGAAAAAGTGCAAATCTTCTTTTGGAAAGTAGGCTTGTATGAGCCATGCCGACAGCAACTTGTAAACAGTGCACTCTCGTGCACACGTTTAATAGGCGTTCCCTCTCGGGAGCAGGCAGAGTGTTGCGCATGTGCATTTTTTCAAAAAGTACAGAGGGCGGTTCTTTTCTAAAATTCGGGAAAATCCTCCACAATACCTTTAACTGATCAGCCACTTAATTTCATATTGAGCAAAAAACAACTGTTGATCTCCACAATTAACCCTAATATAAGTTCACACACATAACGTAAGGCTTATCGCCGTGGTAATGTTAGTTGTAGTCGGTGCATTTCTATCCAACAAGCTAGGTAACGTTACACTATATTACACTAACATAGCGAACTTATTTGTCATGACTAATTCATTAATTACTCAGCATCATTTCCATATGAGAAAAGAAAAACTTAATCTGATGTTTAATGTGAATAAGACAGCTTTGAACCGTCTACTTACTACATTCCTGTCACTACCGATGTGACTGTCACCGTGAGTGTAGCGCAGATCCTAAAGCATGCAGTGGACCAAACCACTCTGAGGCAAGGGAGGGGGGACTCAAAATGTTTCTAAATTTAAAAAACACTTTTTGGGGTTTGTATTGTTTTACTGCTTACACAGATAGTTAAGTGTACATCATTATGTTATTTACAATACTCAGCATTGTTTTAATGATATTTCTAGGGGGGGACAACCCTTAGATGGGGGGGGGGTCGTGACCCCTCCGACCCCCCTGGGATTTACGCCCTTGTATTTAACCTTTCTCACTTGCAGTTTACTGCATATCATACTGCCTGTGGTGGCTCATTAGCTGGTAGTGTTTACCTTGTAGTTGCTGATCATATTTTGCACCGCATTTGTTTGAAAGCTAGAAGCTACAGGACAATGAGCTAATGTTACATACATGCAGTAAACTACAAGCTAATGTAAACTGCTACTGTAAGCTTAATGTAATTAAGATTAGTTAATGCAATCAATTCTCCTTACCAGTTAAGTGTTATGACAACTACAAACATGAACTGAAAACATGAATGAATTTTTAATTTATTGACATGGGATAAATAAGAGAAAACGACTATTGCTTACATTAAAGCCTATCAGTGTCGGTAACGTTACCTACCTTAGCACGTTGCGGCAAAGTTGCCGACAGAATATTCTCCTCCTGCAAGCAGACTGACGCTGATTCATATTCTCCATCTCAACAAAAAAAATTTAACAGCACATTTCACAGTTCCACATCCATTTCGTCCAGTGTTTTGAAATCATAGACAGTATATAGTTTCAAATGCAGCGCGGAAGTGAAGGCGGCGAAACATTTTCAATGATGCAAGCACGCAACGACGTGCACTTGCTAGCCTGTTCCAATCAAGCCCCCAGGAGGAGCGCCAAGTCTAAATGCCAACATGGGCTTAGCGTTAAGGGTGGTACTGCACCCCATGGCTCAGAAAGACTTTTCACATAGACATTACATGGCGAAAGAAACGTCTATATTTCAGCGGATAATTTGTTTTGGGGTATATCAACCTACCAGCCCGAACACTGAAAGGGTCCTTATTTAAAACGTTATGTTTTTAAAAAATTTAACATTCACTAGAAGCAAATCCAGAATTATTAAATTTGAAATGATGAACGCGCATAATGGACACGAGCAGACCCACGGGACTGCGCACTTCCGCTCAAATGACACATGTTCTCCCGAGGTCCTGTAGCTAGCTGTAATAATGGATATAGCTAATGGTTGTAATTCAACATGTGTTATATTAATACATCCATGGTATTATCTTATGAAGTTATGATACATCCGAGTGATGTATGTATGCTGTAAAGCCTGTTACGTGGATGTAACGGCATTAGCGTTTCCCAAACTGGCGGGGCTATCGGCTAGCTAGCTAGTTGCTAGCTAGCATGGCTGTATTAAGATCATGCCTACATAACGTTACTTCAGACATAGTGATTACATAGCCTTGGTTCTCTCTTATGATCCATCCGAGGGCTGTATGCTGTAAAGCTTGTAACGTGGATGAGAGATGAAGCCATGGATGAGCTCTGTTCACCAAACTGCAGGCTAACTACTAGCGCTAGCTAGTAGCTAGCTAGTAGCACGACATAATGATTAAATCTCCTTGGTTGTCTAGCTAAATACATCTATTGTTTCTTTAGCTAAGCATGTAAACAATCGAGAACAACGAAAATAGAATGTTTAACGTTAGCTAGTGAATATTTTAGACAATGAAAACGGCGAGTTCATGAGTTCGCCACTTGTAAGAGCCACGAGAGATAAGCTCATGAACGAGCATGTTGCTACTGGTTGCTAAGACAACACAAACAAATTGTTGCTAGTACGCGTGTCCACCGTGACGTCATGGGCCAAGAATGCGGAAAAGCCGAGCTCCATGTTGTCTTAATGCGCTTTTGAGCACTCTCATTGGAAGGTATAGGGCTTCCCGCCGAACACTGTATCCAGTTCTCTTAATACATCCATGGTTCCAATGTACATGCTCTCCGATTGCTTAGGAGGAGCCTGGCCTAGCCTCTGAAGGATCCTTCCTTGGAAGGACTAGTCCTACCAAGGAAGGATCTTTGACATTGAGAAACAGCTTGCATGTCGGCGGAGGAGCTCGGCTAGCTTCAGAGCTAAGTCGGGGCTACAGTTTAGGTGTCCCTAGAACCTGCGTATCCAACAGTAGTTCCGCATTACATTAGTTCCACATTACATTAATTAATTTGCACGCAAGTTTTATTTATTTAATTTATTTAGCGACGCATCAACGGAAATTATTTGTATCGACGCATTTATGTAATCGATGACGTCCCAGCCCTAACACGGACTGGTGCAGAAATGCGGTGCTTGTATCCAACTACTGCTCCCCGCTGGTGGAGTTTGTGACTGTTAAATGCCGACTATTCTACATTCCACGCAAATTCACGGCTGTGTTTATACTCAGTGTTTACATCCCACCAAGCGCTAATGCCACCCAAGGCGTTAGCTGAACTATATATATATATATATATATATATATATATATATTAAAAAATTAATCTATGCCCACCACTAATTAATTAGTGTGGCTTCGCCAGGTGCCGCATTAGACCAGGGGCTCATCTCCTGTTTCCAAAATGCATCACAAACTGCTTGGGAAAGCTGTTCTAATATGATAATTGGTGATGAAAATAAATCATGTTCAACAAGATGTACTTGTGTTTACTAACTGTTTATTCAGTTAAACATGAATTTTGAACTGTAGGCCTACATAAGAGGTCGTGATGAACTGTTTTACAGTCAGTAGCTTTGTGTCAATCAGTCCAAGCTCTATTTCTCCTTCTTCCACCAGTCACTCAGGCAGACCAGCTTGTTCACATTTTCTGGTGACAAACTAAATCTCCTCTTCTGCACAATATGGCCTGCTAAAGAAAAAAGTCTCTCGCATGGGACAGGCGCGGCAGGAGTCCCCTAAGTATTTGCGGGCAATGTGGGCCATCTTACCATAGACAGCACTGTGGTCCGACCACCACTTCAGTGGACACTGATCTAGACTGGCACTGGGCTCACCCCTTGTACCTCTCCACAGTATTGTCTTCTGGTGTCTCTTCATCTGATTCAGAGTCTGATCCCATCAGTAGCAGGGCTGTTTTCTTCTTGGGTGGCTCAGGGTTCTCCTCCCCGAGTGGCTGCAGAGCAGGTTCTTCTCTCTTCACCAACTCACTTAGCTTTGCCCACACTGGCTCCCTCTCTGCTCTGGGCAAGCACTTGAGATCCTTAAATCTTGGATCTAGAGCAGTCGCCACCTAATTATTGATTGATGAAAATTTCACTTTCCAAATCCAACCTCCATATTTCTTCATGACTCATTCATCTATTCATTGACCGATCTACTGGCTTAACAGTCTATAATGGTCAAACAATGCAGTTATCTTCTGGTAAGTCTGACATACCTTAAGCCATTCCAGGTTTATTTTCTTGCTCCGCTGGTTGAGGTCCTTGGTGAAGGCAGCTTTGAAACGCACAATATAGGCAGGATCATCATCTGAGATCTTCATCACATGCTGGAGGTGGCACAGGGCAGGTAGGACCACAGAGCAGGATACATACTCACCCCCACCAAGGAGCTCAGTGATGTACCTACACAGACAGACAGACAGACAGACAGACACAGAGACAGACACACACACACACACACACACAGACACACACACACACACACACACACACACACAGAAACAGAGCAATACATAATTAATGACTGATTCATTTAACCAAGATTACACATTAAAGTTCTTAATCACATTAAATTTAAGGGCACGTGTTTCTTAAATACAAATTGACATTTAAAAGAACTTGTATGCCAATTCATGAACACGCTATCTTTGTAGACCATACCTGCATGGCTCCAGCAGTTTCTCTAGTTTTGCCAACTTCTCATATTCAGCATTTGTTGGGAGGGCCAGATTGTGCTTCTGCTGAGACAGCGTTGTGTACACTGCGTCTCTGTTGCGCATCACGCGCTTGATCATCTCAAGGGTGGAATTCCACCATGTTGGAACATTTTGCACAAGTGGCTCATGAACTTGTCCAAGGGAAGCTTGCTGGACATTCAGCTCGTCTGAGTTGGCCGGACTGTGTTTGAAATGTCCGACCACTTTACGGCACTTGGCCAGTGCACCATCAAAACCACCTTCCCGAAGTGACATTACAATAGCTCTCTGTACAACATGCGCAACACAGGGCAAATGCTCGAATGGCAGTATCCTCCCTGCTGCCACCATATTAGGAGCGCTGTCTGTTCCAATAGTGCTGATTTTGTCAGCTATCCCCCACTGATTAGCGACGTCGAGAAACTGCCTGGCACACGCTTCTGCAAAGTGACGCTCCTCTGTTTTCATCACACCTAACGGACAGACAAAGTAGATCAGAATAAGTTCACTACTAGTAGTAAACAACTAGCAATCATCAAGAAGCAAACATAATGTGGTAGTTATTCGTGGTGTTGTGGTAATTAATAGGCTAAGTAATTAAATTAAATTATGTAATTTCAAATTACATAACATAGCCTACCTAAAGCGAAGAAGTGAAGTTCCCAGCTGGCATCGATGAGGTGTACAGTAACGCCGAGGTAGTTATCGTTGTTGACAGATGTCCGGTCCTCAGTCAGTGCTACACACCTCGCCTCTATACCATCTTCTCATTTTTTGCGGCTTTCTCTGCAGCGTGCTGGTCATGTATTCTCCTCATGATAGTTCACCTCGCAGGTAGTTTGTAAGATGGGTCACCTGTGGCTGCCTGGAGAACAAGCTCGAGCCCATCATCTTCAACCACGCTGATGGGCCGGCAGCTGGTGGCAATCCACTGAGCGAGGAGATTAGTTAGCTTGGCTGATAGAGCTGTGCTGACGGGCTTGCCTCGGTTGCACTCAAACATAGTAGTTTGACGACGACTCTTCCCCTGCGCTACATCAGTGCTTGGCCCGGCATCTTCCGCATTAGCTAAGGGATGCTTTGCGTTTAGATGGTACTTGAGACTGGAAGAACTCCTACATTAAACTAATTCCGCATTGCACAAGGTGCAAACAACCTTAGTCTTGTCAAGGTTTCCATTGGGAAGCTTCTTAAAAATAAATTTTCCCTGAAGCAAACCCGGCGGCTTCATAGCTGCATCCATGTTAGCACGTCACGTTTGATTTCACAGTAGCCATACACACAGGTTCAAAGACTTGTTCTCGCCCCCTACAGTGCAATTCGGCTAGGTATACATCCGCGCTAAAATAACAAGGTGAAAGTCATCATAGCTTGCGTAGTATAAACCCAGCTCCCAACCAGTGGCGGCTGGTAATAATTATTTTTTGGGGGGCGCTTTTTTTTGGGGGGGATACAAAGCAGTACTTTGAAACTGGGCAAAACAACCAGCACAACTTTATTTAAACAACTATGTATTTAAAAAGAGCAAGACAATACAAGATTCAAGTTACAAACATAATAAGATAGTGACTGAGTTTTTTTTTAAACTCACAACAACAGAGTAACTTTGTTTAACTGTAGTGTTATTTTTTTCCCCCCTGTCTTCATTTAACTCCTACCTTGGGCATGAAACAAATTGCACCCACAACCAGTACTACTTTCAATTTGAGATTATGCAAAATAATCTTTTACCAGGAGGCTAGCATGGCTAAACTAAATGATTCAGTATGGTAATCAAATTTAGATAGGTTCAAACCCAATGTACTCAAACCACAACTTAAATATCAAAAACAAAGAAAATTAGAAATATAAAACCAAATTAACCAAAAACTGAGATCTCTCATTTCATAGAGATAAACAGGGGAATACTAAATCAGTCTTTGTTCAACCCTGTTTCATTAGTGCACTCAAGTTCCTACCACCACCCTTAGCAGGGTAAAACTGTCCAACCTGGCTCCTCAGAGAATGGAGTAGGGAAACGACGGGAAAATCCTGTGAGTAGTGGAGATGATGATGGCAAAGATCAAGTGAGCGGTAAGAAGATGGTCATGATGAAGATGAAACCCAGAAGGCAGTATGACGACAGTGACTTGAGCAGCACAGTTCTGGTCAGGGTACTAAAGTATAATCCGTTTTTCGTTTTAAACCAAAAACGAAAAAACAAAAAACCGGGTCGATGTTTCGTTTTTGGTTTCAAACCAGAAATGGAAAAACAAAACTATGAGCTCCGTTTTCTCATTTTTCCAATGTCCATACAAATTAAAAAATAACTGGAAAACTGCTCGTTTTTCAACTGTTGTTTTTTTGTTATTCATTTTTCCGTTTTAACCCAAGATCGAGAATATGGGCTCATTTTTATAATGTGCATAATCATTGAAAATCTGATGGAACACAGGTCTCGTTTATAATGTTATTTTGGTTTTACGTGTTAAGTCAAAAGTTGACTAAAACCCATGCGCTCTGGACAGGAAGTAACATTAACGTGTCAAAATAGAAGCATGAGAGCTGTAATAACTGCCAGAAGAACGAGGCACTTTATGAATACATTGTTTGCCTGTAGCTTGTCAGATTAGGCTAAAGTTAGCTATTTAGGGTTATATAAAGTATTTAATTATTTAATAATAATTTTAAAATCACATGAAATCTACATTCATCTATTATTAGCCTGTGTGGCAGGTATTGACTAGTTACTCTAATCTTACACCAGCCAGTAAAAAGGCATCTAACACTTGTGTTGTCTTCGTGTTAAATGTGTCATGTTTTCAGAGTTTCTTATAAGAAATATGGGTTTCTTTCAACCAAACTAACCAAAAATAACATGCATTGTTCCCTTCCATGCTTCGCAAGTAAATTAATATTCAAAAATTATATACAATTTGGGGTGTTTTATTCAATTTTATAGGCTTAGGGCGAATTTTGACCTGGTAGTGCAATAGGGCACTATTGAGCTTTACAGGAGATAAACACATAGGACACACATGCATATTTACAAGTATGTGCATGCACACACACACGCACACACACACAAACAAACACAGACACACACACACACACACACACACACACAAACACACACCTACCAAGAGCCTGGGTCTGTCCAAGGTTTCTTCCTAAAAAGGGAGTTTTTCCTCACCCCTGTCACTTTTATGCATTTATGCATGCTCTTGAGGGGAATCAATGGAGTTGTTAGGTTATTATAAATTGTTGGGTTATTATAAATTATACATGTGGTCTAGACCTACTCTCTCTGTAAAGTGTCCTGAGATAACTCCTGTTATGATTTGATTCTATAAATAAAATTGAATTTAATATACAAGTCTGTTATAATCCAAAACAACTAATCGTATATCCTCATTTTACTTAGAAATTAGGTATAATTCATGTAAATGAGGTCTGTTGACCATGAATGCAAAAAAATAAGTGTAAAATTAACTCTGCAGAATATTCATGTGACATGGTTGACCAACTTAACTGCCATTACAGTTTTTTACAATCACTTTGGCACTAATTTCAGAACCTTGACGTCATTTTTCAAAACTCTAGACACAAAACTCACAACCAATGATCAAAATACACATTTTTCAAAACTCTAACACTTTTTTCAATTGCTTGGATACAATACACATAAACCTAAGATCATATGTTCATTTAACAAAGACCACCTTTCAATATGACACAACTTAACATCAGAGCACTACTATTTCAAAAGACAATCCACACATTACATTTCAGATGATTGTCTATTCATTTCATTACAATCATCTAACTATCAATTCATACAACTGCTCAAAATGATAGGTAACTGTTCCATTACTCTTAATGCATAGTTGTATGGAAACAGACAAACAATATTCCATGTTTAGATCATAAAAGTTTCAAGATAACGAGATTCATTGTCACCAATTAGCGTGGAGCATGAACCAATTAGACGACATTATCTATGGATGTAATATTTCATCATCATTCTTTACTGTAATGTACTACTGTTTACTGTATCAGACACTGTTTCTATGGTCCCATGTAGGCTACCACTTTTTCAGACTATTTACAGTATTGACAGTACTGCACTGTATGCATGCAGGCCTTTGGAACTCATTACTGATGATTGAGATATATACTTTATATATACTGTAAAGTGCTGTGTCTATATATATATATATATATATATATATATATATATATATATATATATATATATATATATATATATATACACACACACACACTTGTACCACATTGTTTAGGTTTTTTCCAAGA
Source organism: Perca fluviatilis (assembly GCF_010015445.1). Taxonomy (NCBI): domain Eukaryota; kingdom Metazoa; phylum Chordata; class Actinopteri; order Perciformes; family Percidae; genus Perca; species Perca fluviatilis. The sequence continues at coordinate 3,805,125 of NC_053132.1, forward strand.
TGTTTGGCTAATGAAAACATCCATTGTGATGTAGATGAGAACCTGCGGCCAAATCCACAAGACAGAGTTGATGGTGTTGATGAAGATGTAGAATACAGTAGCCTAATCACTCTTTTGTTTGTTTTTACAGTACAAGCAAGTTGAGGAACACTGCATTTGACGTGTACAGTAACAGTACTACAGTCTTTTCTTTCCTATTTCCTAGCTAATTACAGTTTTTTACAATCACTTTGCTACTAATTTCAGAACCTTTATGTAATTTTTCAAAACTCTAGACACAAAACTCAAAATGATCATCACTTGTAACACAGGCTGTCCAATGTTCAAAACACTGCATTGTGCATTCATATCTTTAAAGACATCTTGCGCTTGCACAATCATTGGTTCAAAAAACTAATATATTGTGAAATACCATTGAAAGGTTACTTTAGATCGCCCGCACACAAGCTACCCATAGTTTCACTGTGTCATCGTTCGTACAATCATTAAATATTGTAGTACAAAATAGGTGATACATGTTTCATTATGGTACTAAATATAAATACATCCCTGTACAAGTACTGCAGTAGTAGAGAGAATACTACAGACACAGTGGAATCGTTGAAAAAAAATCTAAAATGTATTGATGAAAAAAAATACAGTACAACCACAACATAGATTTATTTGAATCAAAGCAAAATAATTAGCTACAAAATAGAAAAGAAAAGACAGTACTGTAAAACATCAAGTGTTCCTCAACTTGCTTGTACTGAAAAAAGCAAAACAGAGAAATGATTACTGTATTCTACATCTTCATCAATTCTGTCTTGTGGATTTGGCCACAGGTTCTCATCTACATCGCAATTAGCCAAACATCTCAGAAAAAACCTTCGGGCATGGCGAACAATGTGGTATGAGTATGTATGTATATATACAGTATATATATAAAGTATACATCTCAATCATCAGTAACGAGTTGGCAGAATTGGACAAGCGATTCCAAGGGCCTGCATCTATACGGTGCAGTACTGTCAATACTGTAAATAGTCTTAAAGGTGGTACATGGGAGCATAGAAACTGTGTCTGATGAACAGTAGTGTATTACCGTAAAGTTGGTACATGAGACCATAGAAACAGTGTCTGATAAACAGTAGTACATTACAGTAGTAGTACATGAGACCATAGAAACAGTGTCTGATAAACAGTAGTACATTACGGTAAAGAAGAATGATGAAATATTACATCCATAGATAATGTAGTCTAATTGGTTCATGCTCCACACTAACTGGTGAGAATGAATCTCGTTATCTTGAAACTTTCATGATCTAAACATGGAATATTGTTTGTCTGTTTCCATACAACTATGCATTAAGAGTAATGCAACAGTTACTTATCATTTTGAGCAGTTGTATGAATTGATAGTTGGATGATTGTAATGAAATGAATAGACAATCATCTGAAATGTAATGTGTGGATTGCTTTTTGAAATAGTAGTACTTTGATGTTAAGTTATGTCTTATTGAACATGTGATCTTTGTTAAATGAACATATGATCTTAGGTTTATGTGTAATGTATCCAAGCAACTGAAAAAAAGTGTAAGTGTTTTGAAAAATGTGTATTTTGATCATTGGTTGTGAGTTTTGTGTCCAGAGTTTTGAAAAATGATGTCAAGGTTCTGAAATTAGTGCCAAAGTGATTGTAAAAAACTGTAATGGCAGTTAAGTTGGTCAACCATGTCACATGAATATTCTGCAGAGTTGCAATAAAAAGAAGCCTTTTCATTTAAGTGGTCAAGTGGTTTAGCCCTTTTGTTGTCTTATAAATTGGGTCATTATAAATGTTATTGGCAAAATTGACCATTTCATAAAGCATGAAGTAATCATTAATTTTACACTTATTTTTTTGCATTGATGGTCAACAGACCTCATTTACATGAATTATACCTAATTTCTAAGTAAAATTAGTATATACGATTAGTTGTTTTGGATTATAACAGACTGGTATATTCAATTCCATTTAATTTATAGAATCAAATCATAACAGGAGTTATCTCAGGACACTTTACAGAGAGAGTAGGTCTAGACCACATGTATAATTTATAATAACCCAACAATTTATAATAACCTAACAATCCCAGTGATTCCCTCAAGAGCATGCATAAATGCGTAAAAGTGACAGGGGTGAGGAAAAACTCCTTTTTTAGGAAGAAACCTTGGACAGACCCAGGCTCTTGGTAAGTAGGTGTGTGCGTGTGTGTCTGTGTGTGTGTGTGTGTATGTGTGTCTGTGTGTGTGTGTGTGTGTGTGTGTGTGTGCATGCACATACTTGTAAATATGTATGTGTATGGAGTTATATTCCTATCTTTAATCAAGAGCGCATTCTTTCAATTTGAGAGCATTTCTCACTGATATTACGTTCAGATTTTGTAATAATTTCCCTCAAAACCTTGCTCTCACACTCAAATAGTCACTGCTCGCGCTTGGATTTGCTCTGCTTGTGCTCAAAGTTTGTGCTCGCGCTTGGATTTTCTCTGCTTGCACTCAAACTTTCTGCTTGGACTCAGATATGTTGTTGTTTGGACAGATTTCCTGCTCTCAGCTTTGAACCTCCCCCTCGCACTCAGGCTGATTCTGCTCACTTGCAAAGTTTCTGCTCTCGGATTTCTCCCGCCGCTTGGATTTTTGTGTGTTATAACCCTATCAAAAGTCAACAACCAATAGAATGCCAGCTGTAGTGTTGACCAATGAAATGATCCCAACCCCGTTGAGGGTGCGTTCACTTTACTTTAGAACGTCTGTTGAGGGCGGCTGCACTGTAACCTGACTGTAACCGAGTTTATATATCCCCGCGCCGTTTATAGCTTTATTATAAGTATATGTCAACAATGTGCACAGAATGGTCGACGCACTTTCACCTGCACCCGTCAGGAAACGGGAGAAAGCTTTGAAGTGGGACGTATGAAGTTATGTCCACAACTACGAGGGTGAGTAACATAACTTAAGCACCTAGCTAGCTAGCTAGCATATGGCCTAGCTTGATGTCCAGAAACAAATAGAGGTGGTTTAATGTACCTAAACAATGATCAATGATTACCAAATTTCTCTCTCATATTGCTCCTCATAACCACTGAAAACTGTCAAAAAAATCTAACCCAAAGTCCAATTATTATGGACGTTATGTGACTGATAACTGATTGATATCTGATTGATCATTGTTTAGGTACATTAAGTTACCACGTTAAGCTTTTTCACGTTAAGCGTTAGAATGTCCCGGCTGCTGTTGAGGGAAACTGTAGTCTATAACTTCCTGAGCGACTGATCGTCCATTTTTGCCCCCTTTACATAATAAATATGGCTATGAAATGGAACATGAAATACATAAATGAGGCAATACATATATAGGCATTAGTCATTATAGTTCAATAGCCTAAATACATATGTTTTACTTGTATTTATTTCCGGGGACTTTTATTTATTCCGTCTATTTATATGCACGTTATATTCAAAGGAAGTTTAGTTATCTCACAGGCTCAGACTAAAAGCAGCAGCAAGCCTGCCTGACATCAGTGCATAGCATATCACTGCAAAGTAAATAAAATATGAATAAATCACGGGCGCGTTAGATTCCCAGGTCAGCTAGAGCGGATAACGCAGCTCTGCAGACGGACCAGAGTCAGTCAGCACCGGGAGCGAACCGCGGGACCAAGCTCACAGGGCTGGTAGCTAGCTGCTAGCTAGCTGCAGCAGCTAATATTAGAATATTAGACTCAGCACCGGAGGTCTGATCCCCATGATTTAAAAACGAAAATCAAATAACCATTTGTTTTTTAATACCTGTTTATGAAATGAAAATCACTGAACAAAAAGTACACGGACCCAGTCTGTTAAGTACAATTTCACCACTAATAAAACAGATCTAGAGATGATATGCTTTATTTGCAACTTAAATGTAATTTTTTTAATTAATACAAAGCAAACTGAGCAGAAAGAACAAGTATTTTGTTGGTTTGTTCCTTCTTCCAGGTGTGACTTAAGCAACCGTTGAGCTGCATCACAGCTGCACTATGTGCATGGACCTGTGCCAGTCAGCACATCACTCACCTGTGTGCAGAGGACAGGCAGCAGTAGCACAAACCAAGAAGGTTGGCTAGTCTGATAATAATGCAATTGTAAAAATAATAATAATATAATAGTAAAATCATGTTACATACACTTATGTTTCTTGCTTAAATTCACAGGGTGCACAACCAGGCCTGGGAGAGAAAATTACTGATGTCCACAAAACCAAATCAGAGAAGGTAAGGTAAGATAGTAATGATGTTAAAGCAAGCTATGTACACCTAATTATAATACGTGTTGATGTCTATGAATCTGTTCTTTAATAGGAGCATACTATACAAAGACAACAGTGGAGAGTTCCTGGATCGGTCTGTCCTCAAAGTGCCAGAGATCTACAAGGACTTCACCCTTTTCTGCACCATCAGCGTATAATCAAAGTGATAAAAGAGAGAACAAATTATTGTTTTCTCTGTTGACATGAATAGGTGGCCTGTAATGTCTGTCCATATATTCAATCAATTCAATAAATGTTAATAAGTATCACTGCTATTTCTTAAATCATTGTAGTTTTTCAGAGCAATAAGATACAGATTATTAAAACCATGTTCACATTTGCAACAAATTAAAACCCTGATCAAGGCAAATTGTTTTTCATGTTCCATAACATTTATAAAAAAAAACAGTACAATTAAATTTACCAGAGCCGACACTTAGTAAATAGCTTTAATTTACCTTGTCAAAACAATGAGTAATTCATAACAAATTGCACAATATTTGACACAAAACCTTAAAGGTGTATGGTTCATACTACGGTGAAGCAGTACAATGTGCCTATAGGATTTACTGTAGCAGGAACATTGATATTGGCAAACAGATGACCCAGGTTCAGGTGAGTTTGTGAGCAAGGTTGTGAATAAAGATAAGATAAGGCTAGTGTTCACAAGAGGGATGATTCAGGTATGGCAACACAAATTAAGAATAATTCAATTAAATAGGATGTATGTACAACTAGTAGAAGATAAATTAACTATACAAGAGCAATTAAGGTAAAGTTTTGAGGTGGCAAGCTAAAGTATAGTCAATAGCATGGAGTCAAGTCAACAGTGTACACCAGAATAATATATATACTGTGATTAAGTAATGATACTTACTGTTGTCTGTACAATATAACACAAAAAATAATACAGTGTTTGATCACGTATGGAGAACAACCAAGTCCCATATGAACCCAAGATACTTTAAGTGCAGCTGTTGATGATGTTCACTACAAACAAAACTTGCAGATGGTTGTAGTCTGTAGCCAGTCATACAGTAGGTAGATCTGGAGCAGATGGTTGTAGTCTGTAGCCAGTCATACAGTAGGTAGATCTGGAGCAGATGGTTGTAGTCTGTAGCCAGCCATACAGCAGGTAGATCAGGAGCAGATGGTTGTAGTCTGTAGCCAGCCATACAGCAGGTAGATCTGGAGCAGATGGTTGTAGTCTGTAGCCAGCCATACAGCAGGTAGATCAGGAGCAGATGGTTGTAGTCTGTAGCCAGACATACAGCAGGTAGATCTGGAGTAGCAGGGTGAATTCTAGCTATCATGGGTTGGTGATATGACACACAGATCAAACAGGGTCAAAACCCTCAGCCCCACCTGGATGAAAAGAAAGTAAAACAAAATACTTGTTTTTTCAGTTCAGTTTGCTGCTATTTAAGGAGCAAATAAGAAACCATATCATTTCTAGATCTGTTTTTATTATAGTGATAAAATTGAACTTAACATTACGTTTTATACAGATTGCTATGAATCTATTTTCAAACTAATGTTATATGAAGGAATGAAGACTAAATTCTGATGAACAACAAACAACAGTGATGCAAAAACTGACACAAACAATCCAGTTTCTTGTGTTCTTTCAGTTATATTACAGTTTATGTTTTACTACTGGCTCTAACATGAAATTAGCCAAATCCCAGGAACATGGTTAACCAAACGAGGAAAAAAAAAAAAGAGAAGCCACAACACAAACACACACCCTCCACCCGCCGCCCAACCACCCACCCAATAAAAAAAAAAAAAAAAAAAATATTGGACACCAAACAAAACACCACGCTAGCCCCAACCAGCCCGCTACGGGCTTGATAATTTCCTCCCCACCCCCAAAAAAGGAGGTCACAACACCCCACCCCCCCCCCCCCCCCCCCCCCCCCGTTGGCGAACAAAAGCCGCCCGCCGGCGCCGCCCCCTTTCTGTGATATTTTTAACTTAAATTAAAATAAAACTACGGGCGGAAAAAAAATTGAGAAGGTTGGGGTCGGGGTCCCGCCCCCCCCCCCACACAACCCCTTAAAAAAAAAAACAACCCCCCACACCCGGGGAGGGTTCCTTTCTTTTGCACCCCCCACCGCTCCCGCTTGCTTTCTTTTTGTTTTTTTAATTATATAAAAACACAAAAACCCCAACAAAAAAACGGAAAACAAAAACAACAAAAGAAAAGCAGCACCAAGCCAGGAGAAAAGAGAAAGAAGAAAAGAAAACCCGAACCAACACCACCCCCACCCACACACAAAAAAAAGAAAAAAAGCAGAAGCAAAGCCAACAACCCACACCAAAGCAAAAAACATACTTTTAAACAAACAACCAAAACACCCCTACCCCCACCCCCCCCCCCCCCCCCCCCCGAAAACCCCCACCAACAAAAACACACCCCCCAAATCGAGCACGAGCAAGAAAGAAATGGAAACGGGAAATCAAATTGGAACGCCTTGAAAAAGAAATATAACTCCATATATTTGTTTTTTTTTTTTTTTTTTATACTTTTTCTTTTTTTCAAAACCAACTGCTATAAAAATTAAATAAAAAAACCCCAAATTAACGGAAATTTGTGAATATTAATTTACTTGCAAGAGCATGGAAGGGAACAATGCATGTTATTTTTGGTTAATTTGGTTGAAAGAAACCCATATTTCTTATAAGAAACTTTGAAAACATGACACATTTAACACGAAGACAACACAAGTGTTAGATGCCTTTTTACTGGCTGGTGTAAGATTAGAGTAACTAGTCAATACCTGCCACACAGGCTAATAATAGATGAATGTAGATTTCATGTGATTTTAAAATTATTATTAAATAATTAAATACTTTATATAACCCTAAATAGCTAACTTTAGCCTAATCTGACAAGCTACAGGCAAACAATGTATTCATAAAATGCCTCGTTCTTCTGGCAGTTATTACAGCTCTCATGCTTTTATTTTGACACGTTAATGTTACTTCCTGTCCAGAGCGCATGGGTTTTAGTCAACTTTTGACTTAACACGTAAGACCAAAATAACATTATAAACGAGACCTGTGTTCCATCAGATTTTCAATGATTATGCACATCATAAAAATGAGCCCATATTCTCGATCTTGGGTTAAAACGGAAAAATGAATAACAAAAAAACAACAGTTGAAAAACGAGCAGTTTTCCAGTGAATTTTTAATTTGTATGGACATTGGAAAAATGAGAAAACGGAGCTCATAGTTTTGTTTTTCCATTTTTGGTTTGAATACTACATACTTACATACTACACATTTTAACCACATTTCACTTAAACATTTTAGCTTAAACTCAATGTTATTTGTCCATCTTAATTGACTAGCTAGTAGGGCTGCAACAACGAATCGATAAAATCGATAAAATTCGATTACTAAAAAAGTTGGCAACGAATTTCATTATCCATTCGTTGTGTGGCGCAACTATTACGCCACTCAGTAGCGGAGATTAAAAAAAAATTGGAGTTGAGCGCAGAGCGGAACAGCGTGGAGCGAAAGAAAAGAAAAAAAGCGCAGAGCGGGGGTAGAGGAAATACGGAGAGAGACCGGAGAGACCCGTAACGTTGTTCTGAAACACTCGGCGGAGGCAGAGAAATCAGTACGACCTAAGTCATCCAAGGTGTGGGAGCATTTCACACTAAATAAATCAAAAACGTGTTAATTGCAAGATAAGCAAAAGCGACACGGCATGGCACGGGCGCACCACGGTGATTATTCAGTACCTAACACGTAAACATGTTGGAGTTCTTGATGAGGAGGAAGGGAGTTCAACAGCAGGGTGAAGTCACTACACTATCCTACTTAAGTTCCGTTCTGAAGTGAGGAACGTACCATCCCTCCAGTAGCTCTTCTGGTGCTTCCGTTTACTCGTTATCCAGCTGACTAGCATGACAAGTTAGCGTTAGCTCGTTAATAACAGTAATAAAGCAGGGATGATAGTTTGCAAGACTAAAGACACGTTTTTTTTCACTCGCCTTTTTTGGCCCATTAATTTTTCAATCTGTTGTCATGTATATATTATGTGCTTGTCCCATATCAGTTATTGTTGACAAATATATTAGTGTGTGGTGTATAAATGAACTTAACTTGCACTTACTACAATGATGGTAATAATTTAATGAATAAGTGTGTGTGTGTGTGTGTGTGTGTGTGTGTGTGTGTGTGTGCACCTGACTGCAGTACGCAGATCGGGGTTGGGCTAAATGTGGGCGGAGCTAAACGTTTGACTCCGTGCGGGCGCCATCTGGAGGCGGAGATCAGGCAGCACATTCTTAAACGTCAATGCAGTACCTATTATATTATATTAATATATATATTTTAATAATAATGATATTTTAATTATAAAAAAAATATATAGATTATAACAAATAATGCTATTTTAATTATAAAAAATGGAAAGGAACAATGGGGTTGGGTTTAGGAAAAGAAGAACCAGTATTAGGAAAATAAGAACGGGGAAAGCAAACGTGACTTGTGGGGAATGAGCCACGGTCTCTGCGGGATGCGAGACAGCAACGGACGGTTGGGTTAAGGAAAAAAAGAACGGGAAAGCAAACGCTACTCGCGGGAAACGAGCCCCGGTTCTGGGGGATGCGACTTGCTGAAGCCCCGGTCTCTGGAGGACGCGAATCGCGGGAAACAAGCCCCGGTCTCTGGGAGACGCGACATGCGGAAGCCCCGGTCTTTGGAGGACGCGAATCGCGGGAAATGAGCCTCGGTTCTGGGGGACGCGACTTGCGGAAGCCCCGGTCTTTGGGGGACGCGAATCGCGGGAAATGAGCCTCGGTTCTGGGGGACGCGACTTGCGGAAGCCCCGGTCTTTTGGGGACGCGAATCGCGGGAAATGAGCCCCGGTTCTGGGCGATGCGACTTTTGGAAGCCCCGGTCTCTGGAGGACGCGAATCGCGGGAAACGAGCTCTGGTCTCTGGAGGACGCGAATCGCGGAAGCCGCGGTCTTTGGGGGACGCAAATCGCGGGAAACGAGCCCCGGTCAATGGACAGTTGGGTGAAGGAAAACAACAAAGGGAAAAGCAAGAGTGACTCGCGGGAAGTGAGCTCCAGTCTCCATTTTTTCTCTATTAACAGTCTGGTATTAATGACTGATTGTTTGTTCTGTAGTGTACTGTTTGTATCATAAAGATTTAATAAAGATTTATTAAAAAAGAAAAAACACATTCTTCCTCTTCGGTTGCTATCAATGGTTGCTATTGGGCAAGTGGGCGGAGTCAAACGTTTAGCTCCACCCACGTTGAGCCACTCCTCGATCTGCATACTGCAGTCGTGGAGAGTAGCGCGAGCTGTAGTTCTAATGAGACAACCAGCAGGGGCAGTGGAGAGTAGCGCGAGCTGTAGTTCTAATGAGACAACCAGCAGGGGGAGTGGAGGGTAGCGCGAGCTGTAGTTACATAGTGTTGCTGAGCTACAATATGAAAATGTCCTCAAAGCTTGCTTTTACATCATTCCTTAGCATGACTTTCACACACTCACCCTGATTAAAACACAATGAAAAAATAACTAATGATTTGGCTGAGGGGGTTGGGGTATATATTTTATACTCTAAAATAAACTTTCAAATTCACCATAAATAAGTGGATGAGTCCTGCCTAACTGCTTTGAAATTAAACATGAGTAACATGCAGTGTTGCAGATAACCATACCTCAGGTCCACAAATGGGCACCTTTTCTATTGTTTCTCTGTATTAGCTAAATGCAGAAAGTTTATCGCGCAGTGAGCATGACACAGCCACAACATTCACTTCAGGCTCAAAGGCTAAAGTTGGTAGCAGCATGCTGCTTGTGGTGTTGTGGCATGCAGGAATATCTGTTCTAATAAACCGCGAAAGCTCCGTGGCCACACCACTGTGGATGCAACCGCGAACGTCATTTGTCTGGTTGTTCACCCTCTCCCTCACTCGAGCTGACCGGAGCTAACCGCTAACCTGAGCTAATTACATTGGGCCACCAGCACTAAATTCAAGTTTAGAAACACTACACACGTTAGCTATAGCTAAGCGGTGCCCTGCTGGATAAACAGCCAACCGACATGGGTCATACATAATAGTCTATGGTCATACAGCTAACGTTAGCTAGCTAGCTAAGTTTTATAGCAAACATGTCGAAGACCCACCTGCTTTTACAGCAGTTTGCATCACAAACACAAAGTACAATCATGCTTAACATGAAAATATTACAAAACAGGTTTGAGTGAAAGAAAATGTCCTCCTACCTTTTCCATATTAGATACCAAACACCAACTGCAACTTTTTTTCCGACAGAATTACCGAAATTAACCGAAAGCACATAGAGTCTTTAAACGCTTCAGATGTAAAGTTATTCGCAGTCAAAACCACCTACTAAAAGGCGCCATGGGATTTCACACAACACCACCGTCCAGGCACCTCTTGCAGCGCTCCCGCTGCTACAGCAGCGCAAGGTAAAGTCAACTCTGCAGAAGCCTCAGGTCTCGCCTGCATGTTTAGTCAGAGACTAGCCCAAAACTCAGCTCGGGCGAAAAACATCACGGCAACAATTGCCAAGTTTATCTGCAAAGACATGCGACCCTACAGTGTGGTTGAAAAACAAAAGCAGAAGTAGCAGGTAAACCTACTGTTGAAATGTTGGTTGCACTTACTGTACTTTTATTGAAAATGTGTTAAATATTGAAAATGAGATCAGAAAATTTTAACTTCCTGTTAATTCAACCTAAAGTGTTGTTTGCACTTTATTCAAATAAAATGTGAATGCATTTGCCATTCATTGTTGTTTACTTGTTTATTTATATTCATAATTAATTGATACCTGATTCCATTACAAGAAACAGGAATCTAGGAAACTTCACCTGCACTGTCCAGTATCCAGGTTTTTTATTTCAGTCACTCTGGTTGAATTTTTGGCTAAAAGGTTACTGAATCGATTTCAAGTCACTGAATCATTTCGGATCGTATCGTTCTAAATGAACCAATATCGTCCTTGAATCGTATCGACAACCACAAATCGTGATACAAATCGAATCGTTGTTAAAACGAATCGTTACACCCCTACTTTTTAGAACAGAAAAGCTACTTTAAAAAATCTAACACCCAGCAGTGTGTATTTTCTTTGCCTCCCCTTTCGAATGCAACATTCAAATTACTAGACAAAAAATTATATCCTGAGAAAAGTGTGTTTTGAGGGGTATAGCTCCATAGAGTCCCATTCATTCTGCACTGGCCTGTGAGCGCCCCCTATACGGAACTCTGGTGGAACTGCAACCAGTTCAGAACCCGGAAGTAACGAGGGAGTGTAACTTCTTGGTATATTAGCAAGGGGGTAAGCTTCGCTTCAGAACTCGAACCTCCCATGGGATCGCTTTGTTGCTACAAAGCGATCACCTCCCGTTAGCATGACCGCCATTTTGTTTTTACGTCACTTGACAGCGAATAACTTTACATCTGAAGCGTTTAAAGACTCTATTTGTCCGTTGTTTATTTCTACAGAAACACGAAAATGTATAAAAGGCTCCATTACCTTGTACCTCACGTTATGATTCCGTAGCAGATGTTTTTGTGAAAATAGGCTAACGATTGTGTCATAACCACGTGACTTACTGTCACACAGTAGAGGAATTACCGTATAGTACAGGAGAAGCTCGCAGGCAGTTTGGACTTACATTAGCTGTTTAGGTTTAATGACTAATGTTAACTAGCATGTTAGTGATCAGTAATTAGCCTGTGCCCATGTTATCTCCTTACATATACCTACGCTCTCCGTCTCTGTAAGATTGGGAATGATTGAGATTTCTCTCGGCACAGCTACCAGAAGACTTCACACTTTCAGACAGGTTGCTCACGTCACATTTACGTTGTCTCTCTCAGTTGGAGGCTGCGCAGTAAAGCAAGTGATCACCGGAAAAGTGCTTCTAATAGCCTTCACTGGTCTCCGTCCAGAGCAACGGGATCTATTGGTCCATTATATACTGTCTATGTATATTAGAAGTTCTTTGACTAAACGCATGCGCAGTCTGAAACATCTCAGTCTTCTTCCCCTGTTTTGGTTTAAATGGTAGCTGGTGTTTTATACTGCCGTCTTCAGGATGTAACAAGTATTGCAATGCTAATTCACTTAAATTAAATGTTTTGGGATTTATCAACACATTCATATTTTTTACAGGTAACAATAGACACAATTACATTGACTTTATTTGAAATTAACATTTTAACCTAACAAATACATTTATTTCAAGTAAACTGAACATTAAACAACTATTTAAAGTGCACAACCCCCTGATTCAGTTTTTTGAGTATAATAGCAATCTGCCATGGAACAAGCGCGCCTGCTCTTAAAGGGAATATGAGAGGACGCTCTGATTGGTTTATTGCACATTACGCCCAAACCACACCTAGCTACTTCAGACCAACCCATTTTAGATTTGCGTCGAGCGCAAGAGTCATTTATCCCGCCGGTATAATAGCAACAGCGCCAGAGATCCGCCCACAAAGCTACTTGCGTTTTGTGTTTCATACTTGCGTTTCAGATCGTTAAAATAGGGCCCAGAGACATACGGACAGACAGAGACAGACAGAGAGATGTATTGATCGGACAGAATTCAAGACACTTTGCTGAGGGGACTGATCTCTATAATATTTAACAGTTATAATATGTCAGTGTTTAAAACAGCTTTAATTCTGAGCCGACTTGATGCTGTGTAATATTTCAATGTTCGATACTGCATAGGCTACTGTAGAAGCATTTAGGCCTACTTTAGATCTTCCTGAGTAAATAAAAATATCCATCCAAGATTTAGATTCTAACTTCGATACGGCCTGGATGAACGAGGAGATGAAACATTGTTTCTTCTGACAGAGAAACTTGAAGCAGTCTATTATTTTATTTGGTCTGAAGCAAGAGAAGTGTATTATTATTTTTTTCTGAAACAACACAAATTCAGTTTATCAATCAGCACAACACCATATACTGAGAGAGAAGAAACATGCTTACCACGACTTCCCTGCTACTCATCCATCCTTTAGCTGTTGTAGATCTGCAGCAAAGAGAACGAAGGGTCTCTTTATATGACGGATCCTCCCTGTTTCATGGACCACATGATTTAAAGGAAATCCACCGGCTTCTTAGAAACCATTAACCCTGCCCCTCCCTGTTTCATGGACCACTTAATAGAAATAGGGCAAGAAGCTCGGGTATTTCTTTTACAATACACTTCTTTCTCAACACAGAATGATGTTCATGTTTTGAATTATGGTCTCGTTGATTTTAAAATCGGCGATAAAGCAGAGGGTGTTTTAGGGCGTGGCTATGATGTGATTGACAGTTCGCGGCCTGTCAATCATGACAGAGGTTTAGCAAAGCTTATCCATAGCACGTCAACTTCATTTTGGGGGTTGACCAGCTTTCTTCGTAGCGCGGTGAAGTTGGCTGGACGTTTGATATTCACTTGATATTCGATTTTAACTTCCTGTTCTGTTGTTAGGTTCTGTCTAAGGGGCCGTCTACAAATTACCGTTTTGGTAGATTGCAAAGAATTTTCTCAGACATATATTCACCAAAAATCAATGAAAGGGACTTTTCTCATTCCGATCTGCGTCCGCCCTCCGCGCCAGAGCCGTGAATAGTAGGGCTTAATTCTCTTAACTTTTACCATTCATTCTCTATGGTAAGTCTTAAACTACGGCTGTCATATATTTGTGGCCACAAGCTGGATTTCGGGGGCGCTGTTTCCCCCTGTGGATAGAGTTAAGGAGAGACTCTTTTCTTCTTTGTTTCCTGTTTACAGTGACAGCCTTCACATCATCAGCAGCAGCAGCAGTAGAGAATATAATCCACGGAGGTTTTATATCGGTATGTACGGCGTTTTAATCACTGTTCTGTCGTCTAAGAAGCTGGTAAACTTATCAAAAGTAAGTAGTAAATGTACGTGTCTCCTTTGTTTATATGGGAAAGTGTTACGTTACGTTTAGTGTTATTGTTTTATGATTGACAGGTTCTAACTGTTTTTAGTTAATGGTATGATGTTAGCTAACATTAAGGTTAATACATTAACGTTATGCATAACGTTATATTTTAGCGTTTTTTAGTAATGTTTACCAATTGTAATAAGGTTACTTTGTGGAAGACCTGTCTGATTTTCATTTTTTTCTCTTGCTGCATGCTTCTACATTTTTTGTATTTAAAAATCATATCACTGAGACATAAATACTTCCTATTTCAGGCAACTATAGTGTACATTTTGAATGGGTAACGTTAAATACTACAGCATGTCTGGAATGGGGTTTAATTGCTATGCCAAACAGAATATTAAATTGTTAAGATTAATAGGTGAAACATTTTGTTCATCTATCTATCTATCTATCTATCTATCTATCTATCTATCTATCTATCTATCTATCTATCTATGTCTGTCTATCTATCTATCTGTCTATTTATCTATCTATCTATCTATCTATCTATCTATCTATCGATCTATGATAATAGTATAATTATATTCATGAATAAAATCATACAAATTATTATGTGCATTGTGTTTTTCTGTGCACAGGATCCAACTTCTTTCCAGGAAAGATTACGGTGTCTTTAGCGAAGGCTCCATCAGGTAAATACCTGACACACAATAAATGTTACCATTACAGTCGTCTCGTGGCGATGGAGAGGGGGATGCTTAATCTCTCTCAGTCTAAATTTGACACTGAACTAAGTAGGTGGATCTAGTTTAATAACCAGAGTATTTTTTAAACTCTTACTCCTACTGGTCATGATAATAGTCTAATGTCAGCTGTGCTTTCAGGGCCAGCAGCAGCAGTCTAAAGAGCCACGGCTGTGTCTCCACCAACAGGTTTTTTTTTCTCAGGCTGTCATTCAAGGATTTGGCATTTTAAATTTATATATTCAATAGGCACAACAAACCACATCTTTGATTGTGTGCTTACTATATATTGATATTGTTTCTGTGCTTTACCTGTTTTCTTAAAAGCATTGTTTTTTTCATGACAAATAAATAATGATTCATAATTTAAGGAAATATGGTGTTTTCAGTCTGTATTCACAGTTTGTTAGAGAGAAAACATATAAAGACACATTGTGAAGAATAAACTAACTTGACTGTGTGAGGAAAATGACTCTGAATTGTTTTTACAGCACACAGGACAGAGCCAACAGCGGACCGCTTCCAGACCTGCCGAGCCTGATGACTCCTCTGGGATTGTTGCTTCTGTGAAAGGTTATTATTTGTTGCTTCTTACTTTAAACCATCATGAATGCCCTGAATGTTTTTGTGACCAAAATCTTCTTACAGCCAGGCTGAAGGCCCCGCTGCCAGCCCCTTCTAGCTCCTCAGCTCAGATGATATGTGGACTTCAGCATGTGGAGCCAGGCTGTCGTCATGTTGTGTTAAATTGTGACAAGCACAGGGTACAACCCAACATCCCAGCTGCTGTAGCTATGGAGACCGAGGATCACTGCCCTGCTGCTGTGGTGGCCACAGACTCTCAGGTAATCCAGGTTACAGTTTTTCTCAATCTCTTTGGCACATTTACTGAACCAAATTTACAATTGTCAAAACTCTAAGTACAGCTCTCACACCACATGGCACATTCAGCATTCCAATAATCTATGTGACCTATAAAAGGTGATTACTCAATCAAAATAATGAAATCCTGTTTCAAATGTAAATAAATCCATCAATGAATAACTAAGTGGCATCAAAACAATCATTGTTAATTATTGCTTAGACCAACACAGTCAAAATGCAAAGACATCCTGTCTAATGACAGTGTAATCTGAAAGTGTGATAGTTGCCCACTATGAAATATTGTCCGAAGTCTAACATTTTATATTGAGGCAGCTGAATACTATTGATGTCAACAAAAACATTTTCAACAAAACATGTATCTTGTCATTGTGTGTACATACTAGCCATAGGAAATATACATAAAGAAAGCTTGTACAAAAAAAAAAAAAGATATACAAAAGCAAAACTATTAGGAACTGCTGTACAAGTGCAGGTAAAAAGAAAAGAGGCTGTACTCTCCACCCAGCCTGTCATGCTCAGGCCATGGTTGATTAAAGTGTGATTGTTGCCCTTATCTCATTTGATATTTCACTGTGCCGTCGCCTTTCCCCGCACTCTAATGCCCTTTCTTCTTACACGGGGAGGCTGTTGCCCCAGTCTGTCTCCTGCATGCTCCATATTCTGCTCAGTCTGACACTTGCAGTGTAAATGTGTTTAAAATTGTGAGGAAATTGAATTGTTCCTCATTTAGCTTACAACTTTTAAAAAATGTCACATATCTATTATGTATCTTATGTGTGACAGGTTATTGTGATTGTTGGTTGCTCTATTTAGCATGTAGAGATTTACACAGTGAACATGTGTATAATTGCATTTGAGAGTAATATGACCCAATAGCAAATTAATGCAAAATATTTTGATCTGTAGGCTTAGACTGACTAAATCACTATATGTGATGCTGTATTGCAGGAGACCAGTGAAGATCCAGTTGGAGTGGTGCTGATCACACAGCTGGAGTGGTCTTTCAGCAGGGCTCTGAAGCAGTTTCCCGGTCCCAGCGGTCCCAGCGGTCCCAGCACACAGCTGCTACCAGAGGCAGTCTTTCATGGATACAGGTCATTCAAATTACCTACCTACCATCCTCCTACAGACCAGTTAATGGTCAGGCTTAATAGGCTTAATAAGGTTGAATTAGTAATCAGTTACTCTATGCAAAATGTCAAGACTAAGGGGGAATATAATATATAATAAATGTAACAAATTGAACTGTTTTTTTAACTGAATTTATTTCAAACAACTCTTCACACAATCCACAAACAATTTTTGATGCATGTTTTGTCCGACTTTGGTAAGAAACTATATAATAAATATATGATTGTGCCATTCTCAACCCCTCCACCTGTTGCTACGCACTAGGAGGAGTCTCTGAGCCGGTCTACAGTGGAGCGGATTGGGTCAGACATCCTGGTTCAACAACAACAACAACAACATCATCATCATCATCATCATCATCATCATCATCATCAGCAGCAGCAGCCGCATCAGCAGCTGCAGCAGAAAAAGATGACCAGGAACTGTTTAGCCTACAGTCAGCTGAAGTCGTAGATGGAGTCAGAGGAGAGGGCGAACAGGAAGTCAGCAGTGCAGCTTCCAACAGGTCGCCTGTGCAGGTTCTGTCATCAACCCCTAAAGCAGGGCCCTGACAGCCCTCACATACTGTACATGACAGCTTCCCCGGGGTACTAGGGAAATACATCTACTGCCCCTCCAGAGTGTTCTTCCCCTACAAGGCACAGGGCATGGGGAAGGAGATGACCTGGGGGTTCAAACTGTTGGACTTCTATGAGGCTGAGAGACACAAAAATTCAAAGAGAAGACAGACAAATGGACTGCTAACCCACCAAACGACAAATATATCCTCTCGCACGTACACGCACGCACGCACTCACGCACACAAGACACACCACTGTGCATTGTCAGGACTGTTTCTTCTGTTTTCATAGCCAAGCAATTGTGATCTTTAGTTTAATTTAACTGTATTCACCTTTACTGGACATCTGGTCTGATTCATCATCATCATCATCATCATCCTCACATAGTCTCTCAGCACCTTTACATGCACTCTAGTGTTCCCTCTACGTGTGTAAATGTGTAATATTTTAATAAATTATTCCGTAAATGTATACCCATATTTAGTTGTTAATTTGTTTTATATATAACATTTGAATTATATAAATAAGCAATGTGTCAATGTCAGTTTTTATTGTGTGTTTACAAATGAGGTTGTTCTTTATGAAATATCTTGGGAGCATTACTATGACTGTCATTTGATTGAGGAAGTAAAAGTGATAGAAAATGAAATAAAATTATACGTATAAATATATACATTGCTTTGGAATTTTGTATCATTATATGGTAGTATACTATTAAGTTCAATTTAACTTTTACCACTAGCAGCATGTAAAAGTATTATTGTCATGACCTTAAAATCACAATGTCTTATCATATTGTTTCCACATCATTTTTCAGAAACATATTGAATTAAATTTAACATTAAACGGTTAAAAACTTTATATATAATTGTTTTGTGTAATACAGACATGCTGTAGCATAATATTCTGAACTAAATACAGGACAATTTTTTGGGGTAAGGGGGGATTCGAACCCTGTTCTTTTGGAGAGGCTTCGGCTGAGGAAACCATCTTTCCCTTTTTTACGAGAAAGTCTTCTACACCTATACGCGACTGGCCTCCGCGCAGTAGCTGCCAATAGTAAGCCTTTACTTACTAAAGGTCATATTTGTCTCATATGTCACATGATGGTGAAACAGTATGCAATTAAAAGTTTAAAATATTCACCAAAAATCAACCAAAAGACATTTTCTCATTCCGATTGCTGTAGTAGCTGCCAATAGTAAGCCTTTACTTACTAAAGGTCATATTTGTCTCATATGTCACATGATGGTGAAACAGTATGCAATTAAAAGATTAAAATATTCACCAAAAATCAACCAAAAGACATTTTCTCATTCTGATTGCTGTAGTAGCTGCCAATAGTAAGCCTTTACTTACTACAGGTCCTATATGTCTCATATGTCACATGATAGTGAAACACCATGTTTGTAAACAGCACTATTTACATGCATTTACGTCTTGTCCTGCCTCTATTTTGGTCAAAGGAATCAAAGTTAGAATTCTTGTTTCTAGAGGAACAAAATAGAGTGTATATTACATATGACATGTGTGCTGGGGGGGGGCAGGGTTTATTCTGAAGATTGTGATGCAGACAGAAACACACATGCACATGCAAATGCAGTTATCTCCTCAAATATATGGAATTATTCAAAGTTTTTGGCTTTAAGGTAAGGTAAAATACAACAATAGGTTACTGATGAATAGTGTAAACATGTCAAATTTTAAACATATTTTATTGAGTTTTTATGAAGTAAATGCTTGGTGTGCAGTGCATTGTAGGGAAGGGAAAACATGTTTTTTATCATGTGATACCTAAAGTTGTATTTGCAAGCATGTTAAAATGCAAAAACAGTTTAGGACTATTACTTTATTGTGTATAGTGAGGCTGGCACTCATTTCACTGTGGGAAAATTTGATAATGTTGCAAGAAACTGGGGTATCGGGGGAGGGGAGCGCAGTAGGGACAGTAGAGCAGAGTGATTGATACATTGGAGGGGGAGAACATTAAAGTGCTCATATTCTGCTCATTTTCAGGTTCATAATAGTATTTTGAGGTTGTAGCAGAATAGGTTTATGTGGTTTAATTTTCAGAAAACACCATATATTTGTTGTAGTGGACATTGCTGCAGCTCCTCTTTTCACCCTGTGTGTTGAGCTTTCAGTTTTAGCTACAGAGTGAGACATCTCAATTCTGTACAATCTTTGTTGGGAGTTGCACATGCTCAGTAAGTACTGCTAGCTTGTCAGTTGCAGAGTATGAGGGAGTGCCACCGCTAGCAGCTAGGGCGCATTATAACGTGTGTGTTTCAAAGTGACCACGTTTGTCTCTGAAGTAAAGGCTGGACTACAATAGAGCTGTTTGGAGCAGTTGGTGAACAGTGTTTTCTGTTGGAGATGGTAAGGCCCTTTGGGGGGACTTTGGGCTTTTTCACTTTGTAAACCAATAACGTGCACAAAAAAAGATATATAACACAATAAAGGAAAGGGGGAAAAGCCAAAAAGCATAATATGAGCACTTTAAGGTGGTCTGGTATATTAAGGTGGGCTTAAATATTGGGTGAGCTACATTTAATTGTGGTCAAATTATATCAAAATTTACAGTGGTTTGAGATGGGGGTTTTAGGTCTATGTGCTTCATTCAAGAGCTTGCAACAAAAGATGATAGGAATACACTAACTTATCATGTTTAATTACTTTAATATATTATATATTACTTTATAATTATTATAGTGAGACAAAGTCTAGGCCTAGTTTTATGTTTGCAATAACAAAGAATAAATTAATCACTAACAAAGCAACTTTTGTGGTTAAAAAAAAACATCACAGACAGAACCACCTTCAAGAGCATTTTACTGGTGTCTATCTATAAAAAAATACTGTTTGTGTCTTTGAGTATTACGTTTTCATCAACTATTACATTTTAAATTGTCCTTTGAATTTGTTTAGGAAAATGCCAAAACTGAGAAAGGGAAAGAGAGGATCCCAGAAAGATTTTTTGGAGGAAGCAGGAGGACTGGAGGCTGTTGTGAGGGAATTTTCAAAAGTTAACTTGAGAGGTGCCACTTACAGTTCAGATCTATGGTCAGAATTGTCCATTTCACTTTTTGGAATTAAAAACTATTCCAAAAAACACTGGTTGTGGGTAATATGGAGCAGCAACAGGAGGGGTCTTAGAGACAGGGTGCATAGACAGGAAAGCAAAACTAATGCTGAAGTTGAAGACTGTATTCCATCAGATGTATGTAAAGGAGCTGGATCAGACATGATCATAGATAACTTGCCCGAGTTCAATGATGATGTAGCGCCCCGTCTGAAGGGAATGAAAGAGATGTGAGTGATGAAGAGTTGCTTGTAGAGAGAGTGGTTCTGTGGCTAAAGACGAAGATGATCAGGAAGAAAAGAGTGAACAGGATGAAACACATGTAAGTGATGAAGAGCTTGGTCGAGAGAGTGGTTCTGTGGCTACAGACGAAGATGATCAGGAAGAAAAGACTGAACAGGATGAAACACATGTAAGTGATGAAGAGCTTGGTAGAGAGAGTGGTTCTGTGGCTACAGATGGAGACAATCAGGCAGAAGACAGTGTAGAGGATGCTTCAAATCCTGTAACAGCAGAAAAAGTGGTTGCATTTCAAACAAAAAAAGAATACAAAAAGAATACAATTAGAAAGATTTCTCCAGTTCCTAAGAAGTTCAGAATATGTTTAGATAATAAAACTTGGAGGTCAATCAGACCAGAGAAAGGAACAAAAAAATTAAGGGAACCATGGACACATGTGATCTATGATAAATTCAACCAAACAAACCATTGCTGTGTTCTTGCCTTCAAATATCAACATGCTCGATTGCCAAACAGCAGAAAAAGAAATTGCCCATATGTTCATATCAAGGCTGTGTGTACATTTCCCTCCTGCCGGGCACAATACACATTTTGGATGAGCAAAAGGCCAACATTACAACAAAAAAGGTGTCCCCTAACTGTTTACGACACGGACATGTGTGTCACCTCAGACAACACACAAGGAAACGAAAAGCTTGGTATGAAAAGAGGTACAATTGCCAAAAAGTCAAAAGGGAGTGAGCAATACGTACTACCAGCTCCTCAGTCAAACACCGAGTGAAGAAGTTAGGGCAGGTAACCTGACAAGATCTCTTAACAGAGACATTTTAAAAGCAATATCTTCTGAAGTCAGGAAGGCTGCATCCCTAAATGAAAATGTGGTGTTGGAGGTCCTTCTCACTCAAAAAATAATGAGGGAATGTGACACAAACTTCATACATTTCCCTGGGTACATCCAAGATTTTCAAGTTGACCCATTCAGTACTCATATGTACAGCGAGACAGGGATTGGGATTTTGGTTGGCCATCTGAGGAAGAAAGCACCAGTAAGCCTTTACCTAGACGCCACAGGAAGTGTGGTGTCTAAAATCCCAGAGCAGAACAAGCGTATGTTATATTACGCACTGGTTTTGGCCGGAGAGGGACGTGGCACACCACCTTTACCAGAAGTGGAGATGTTGTCAAATGACCACACCGTTCCATCCATCTCCCACTGGTTGATGCGCTTTCTCCACACTGTCTCAAAATTTACGGTACATACAGTCAGGCATGTGGAGACAGACTACAGTTGGGCCCTGATTCAAGCGGTTCTCCTTTCTTTTAACAAAGAAAGCGTTTCAGCTTACCTTAACCGGTGTTTTGCCATTTGCAGGGGCAAACAGAAGTGGAAGACTTTCAGAAGCTCTACATTTATCCACCTCTGTTCTGCCCATGTGCTGAAAGCTGTGGCCCAAGTAATTGGCAGACATGTAACAGATAAAGGACACCGTGAATTTCTTATATTCGTGTTTGCCAGGCTGCAAAACAGCCAGTCATTGCAAGATGGCGTCGAGATTTTCCGGTGCCTTTGCATTATCTTGCTTGCCAAGACCAACGTTACAGCTGTCAAAGACTGCCTGCAAGCACTTCAAAGAGTAATTCGCCGGTTCAAGTGTGAACCCAGTGTGAAAGAAGATCCTACTCACATTAATCCTGAGGAAGAAATTGAGCAAGCAAAGACCATTGTGGGCAGATCACCCTTTTCTGCTGTCTTCCAAGGTGTTTATGAAGATGCTGCAGTAGCCATTACCACAGAGGAGTCACCGGAAGAGAACATCTATCACTGTCCTGGGATCATCAAAGCACTAATGGATAACTACATGACCATATTTCCCATGTGGAGTGGAATAATGTTGGGAGACTTGAGAAGACATGTGGCTGACATCGACAAAAGGAAGGAAGAAAGGGATTCAGAGGACAACAGGAAAACAAGGGAAACCAATTGTCATGTTGAAGGATGGTTCGGAATAGTGAAGCAACACATCCTGCGAAAAAAAAAGCACATGAGACCAGCAACCTTCATTCGCACCATGTACACATCTCTGCATGGAAGGTACATAGAGCACACGATGCAGCATGACTTGCCAGATCGCCTCATCACTAAGCCTTTAAGATCCACAGACATAAAGTTTTCAGAGGAGACATGGGCCAAGAAGAATGAGAAACCTGATGTGAAAGTGAGCAAGTCCAAGTACTATACTGTTCCTGACACAATGCCTGCACCTAAACAGAAAAGGGGACAAAAGAAACACAAAGGCAAAATAAGAAGTGTTGGTAACAAAACTGACACAAGATTCTCAAACAAGGTCTTACAACTCCCTGCCAGCCAAGAGACAACACCAGAAGAGGCCAGTGATGGTGATACGAACAGCCATGATGAGAGCACTGATGCGGAAGGTTCAGAGGTGTGTTCACATCTTCTTTAGTATATTATAACCCCAAATCACAAAGAGTGTAAAATGTGAATAAAAACAAGATGTAATAATCTTCAAATGTCATGAAGTCATATTTAGCTACTAAAAGGACACATCAAACATATCAAATGTTAAAAATGACAAATTTGATCACTAAAATAAAATGTATGCTGTACATGCAAGAAAGACATTGTTAAGGAAACATAAAAAAAATTAAAGCATGATTGACACAGCTGTGTTCACCAAATTACCCAGTTTGAATCCTTCAGTTAGAAACATATACCAGTAGTTACGTTATTAACATTAATATTAGAAATGCATAAAGTTTAATAATGTGACAAATATTAATGACTACAAAATGAGGTGGGCTTGTTCAATGGCAGCTTTCTGTACCAGGACTAGAGCTTGAGTTTGCAAAAATTTTAATGAGTTTGCAAATGATGTATGAAGTGATTACAAATTTGTGTTCATACTGTATGCTTGTAGGTTGATGCCCTTTGGAAATCAAATTCAACTGAAGTTGTTGTGGCTGTTGTGAGATATGCGAAACAGAAGCTTGATTTCACCCTGCGGCACAGAGAATTTCTCAGTTTAAGGCCTGATGAACTGCTCATAGGCGAGGCAAGTATACCATTAAAACTGTTGTTGTCCCACATTGTTTATGTGTAATTAATGTATCTATTTATTTACAAAGTTTATCTGAAAATGAAATAACTTATTTTGCATAACATGATATGCAACAAGGATGTCAGACTAGAAGGTCTGGAGTGTGACTTCAGAAAAAGTTTGAGCAAATGTGTTGCATTATTGATCCATTCTCTGACATGTTGACAGTGGCATTTACAGATTTTATGATTACCTACATTTTCTCCAAAAGGTGATTGGGTGCTACATTCAAGTGATCCTCAATTCAAAGAAGTCTGCTGACCGACTATACAACATGAATCACTATGTAATGGGACTAATTTTACATGGCACAAGAGAGCAGATGGCCAGGCAAGGGTTGACAAATGTAGGATAAGTAAATTGTCCTCATTTATTATTCTCTTTTTTGCTTCTGTACAGAAATAACACTGTACTTACTGTGACAATTTTATGACTACTTTATTTTGTCAGGTCACATTTGATGATTATGATGGAGCCATTGGATTTGTTAATATACGAAATATGCACTGGAAGTTTGTGGTGAGTACAGCAACTTATGTAATCCTATGAGCCTTTACAGTATGAACTGTATGGCTCATGGTTTGTGCATTTAAAGGGTTGTCTGAAGTCATTAAGTAGTATGCCATTAACCTTATCAAGTAAATACACGTAGGTATGTTAATATGTTTGAATGAAAGGTGAAGAGCTTTAAACATTTTAGTAAGTGATAAACTCGAAGAAAGTGCTAGATTTAAGATTGTGACATATTTCTTATTTAGCCAAACGTTGTCCATGCTGTAGCATGCTATTAATACCTCATTGTTTTTAAGATTGTTATATTCTTTTAAATATCTTCATCCCTATCTTCATGAAATCATTTCTGTCACGTCTGTGTTTCTTTTGTGTCTTGTGGGATCATTACGTTCTGTCTGTGTACTGTTGGAGGGTGAGTTGCGGTTTCCCTGTTGCTGAGTTTCCTTGTAGTTTTCATGTCTTTAGTTTCCACTGTGATTTTTTTGGAACTTGTTTTTGCTCTTCTAGTTTATGGACACCTTTTTTTGTAGTTTTCTTGTAAATAAATTCTCAACTCTGAACTGAACTGCATTTGGGTCCAAGCCTCGCTACTTACCTTTTGTAACAATTTCCAAGTATTGTCCAAACAAAGCACTGTGCTCATCCAACAGTATTTTATTTGTGGCCCCTACTTATCCTCTTTTAAGATTTCAGTTTTTTAATCATTCTTTAATAACCAATATTGTGGAACTTCAACCTGACAAATCTGTCAATTCTAAGTGAAGTTTTTAGTTGAATGTTAAAAGGTAATTAAAAAAGGTTTGTCAATTGTGGCTTTGGTGTTTTACCAAAACAAAGCTACTTATGTTATTTTTACTGTTTTTGCAGACATAGGCTTAAAAATTGCATGGTTTAATATGTTACTTTTTCAAACAGTATCTTCATGCCCTCTCAAGCCACATTTTTGTGGTCGATCCTCTGCAAGGGACAAATGAAGTTGAGGACTCCAGAAAGGCTGGCCACAGATTTGGGTAATATCAAATAGATTAATGGAAATAGATACGTAACACACACATTTGCTAAAGCCATACAGTAGACGTGAAGGTTAACCAAAATACATTTTCCTTTCATCCTGTAGACAGTACTTCAAGATGCGCCGGAACAGACTTGGAAAGGAGGACTGGGTTAACATAAAGTGGAAGCCTGGGAAGATAACCCACACCTTTCAGGAAGATGTAACCAGTTGTGGGGTCTTTGTCATGCAGGTGATTCTGTACAACATGCGATTTTTATGATAGCTCTAGAACTTTGTTTTAATATGTGAAATCATACACAATGCATGTGTTTTTTTGCCATCCGTACAGATGGCCAAGATGACAGTGATGGAGTTTCCAAAGATGCCACAGTCGTTTCAGATTGACTCATCCAAAGAGTCTCTTAAAAATCAAAGAAGACTCATGGCAGAAGAAATTCTCATGGCATCAGGTATATTTCAGAATATTTAATGTTAAACCCTTACTACAAAGTAAATAATAATATACTTTTATTATTCTTTATCAGTTTCAAAGGATGAGTTCTGCTCCTTCTGTGGAAATAAGAACCTGCCTGCTGGAGATGATGTTTGGGTGAGAATTTATGTTTATTTGATTTAAAACATCAATAAATAATCTGAATACTGGATAATCTGGTGATAATCTGGTGATAATCTGGAGTCAAATTCCAGAGAAAACATTAAAGTAATCAAATAATGTCTAATTACATCAACGGTGTTATGTTAACATTTTCTTTTTAATCGATGTGTAGATTCAGTGTGGAAATTGCACAAGATGGTTTCACACGCAGTGCCTAGGAATGACTGCAGCACAAATACCAAACAAAAATACCCCTTGGGATTGTGTGTTGTGTATCAGCCCTAGCTAAAGAGGCTGTAGGTGAGTTTGGGGTTTAAGTCTGGTAACTACAGGATCCAAAATTTCAACTACTGCCACGATGGTAATTGTACACAAACTGCATATAAAAGGAACATTAAACACACCAAGAAAAAGTAAATAAAGCTAGAATTTTTTTAGATAGTTTTCATTATTCACACAATTAATACAGATCTGAAATAATTTTCTATGTGACAATTAACATTGTGGATGTGGTCATTAAGAATGAATGTGTGATACCGATATTTCAGTTAGTTGTGCCACCTTTTTTGTTTCAGTTAGCATAAAAGTTTACATAACATTAGCATAAAAGTTTACATAACATTTTTACATGACACATATATATATATATATATATATATATATATATATATAATTTTTTTCTGGTGTTGCAGACATAAGCTTCCTGAAGATTACATGGTTTAATATGTTACTTTTTTAAACAGCATCTTCATGCCCTCTCAAGCCACATTTTTGTGGTTGATCCTCTGCAAGGGACAAATGAAGTTGAGGACTCCAGAAAGGCTGGCCACAGATTTGAGTAATATCAAATAGATTAATGGAAATAGATACGTAACACACATATTTGCTACATACACTAGACGTGAAGGTTAACCAAAATACATTTTCCTTTAATCCTGTAGACAGTACTTCAAGATGCACCGGAACAGACAGGGTTAACATCAAGTGGAAGCCTGGCAAGATAACCCACACATACATGCTTTTTTTTTTTTACACTTTAAGTAATTGTGTTAGTACAACCACCTTTCCTGTAGTATTTACTAAAATATTTCTATATGTAGTTTGAAGACATTTCTTGAGATAAATACCCACAAAAAGTATGTGTCTTTTTGAAAAGTAATAGTTATAGTTCAACCATTT
Organism: Perca fluviatilis; assembly: GCF_010015445.1. Classification (NCBI taxonomy): domain Eukaryota; kingdom Metazoa; phylum Chordata; class Actinopteri; order Perciformes; family Percidae; genus Perca; species Perca fluviatilis. Next base: position 3,832,426 of record NC_053132.1, read on the forward strand.
TGAGCACTTACAGTGAAAAAAGTATGGAAACAATTATTTTGAATGATTAAAGTATTACATGTTTTAAGCAATAAAAAATGTGCCAAAAATAGGATTATAGTTATTTTTTTAAAGTGACTGCTGTAGTGCAACCAACAGGGGGCTTTCTATGTGCGTATTACTGTTGGAGACATGAATCTTTGTTTATATGACACATATTAAATGGTTTTGGCAAAAACAATTCACCAAAATTAGGATTATGTTTTTTTTCAGAAGGCAAGTGCTGTAGTACAACCAGGAAGGGGCCTTCTATGTGCTACTACAGAAATCAGAATGCGAAAAGTCCCTTTCATTGATTTTTGGTGAATATTTTAAACTTTTAATTGCATACTGTTTCACCATCATGTGACATATGAGACAAATATGACCTCTAGTAAGTAAAGGCTTACTATTGGCAGCTACTACAGCAATCGGAATGAGAAAATGTCTTTTGGTTGATTTTTGGTGAATATTTTAATCTTTTAATTGCATACTGTTTCACCATCATGTGATATATGAGACAAATATGACCTTTAGTAAGTAAAGGCTTACTATTGGCAGCTACTACAGCAATCAGAATGAGAAAAGTCCCTTTCATTGATTTTTGGTGAATATTTTAATCTTTTAATTGCATACTGTTTCACCATCATGTGACATATGAGACAAATATGACCTGTAGTAAGTAAAGGCTTACTATTGGCAGCTACTACAGCAATCGGAATGAGAAAATGTCTCTCATTAGTTACCAAAGTCATAACGAGAGTCCTATCTATTATACACTGAGATGTCTCTTTCACCATGTTATCAAGTAATCCAAGGGTGCAACACTGTGATTGCTGCATAAAGTGTTTTTTTCATATTACGAGCCTATGGTGAAAGGGTTACACCACTATGGCCACGCCTCCCGGCCCTGAGACGTGAGCTGTAATAGTTATGCTGGAAGTTTAGCATTCACGTTAAAATGGACAAACGACCACCAAGTGCAAGGGAGGTGCAGACAAATTAGAGGAGAAAAAGATTAAGAATCTACAGGCGGATTCCTCAAACATTTCGGACATGTTTGGGTCTGTAGTAGCTGCTTCAACATCAGCATTACCTGAAGTAGAGGAGGAGAGGTGGCTGGCTATAGAAGCAGAAACAACGATGTCAGGGAAGATGGCGAGGAGGAAAAGATGGAAGAGAGTAGATGACGATGTGGTAAGGAGTAGGCAAATTAACACAGACTCTCAGGAAGGGAGGGAGGCTGTGTTTGTGTGTGTGTGTGTGTGTGTGTGTGTGTGTGTGTGTGTGTGTGTGTGTGTGTGTGTGTGTGTGTGTGTGTGTGTGTGTGTGTGTGTGTGTGTGTGTTCGTGCGCGAGTGTGTCACGTCATAACGACAACAAGCAGTTTGGCTGTAACATTAAAGTTAGTGGCTGTCAGGTAACCTAACTGTTTAAGCTTACATTGAAAATGCTAGCGGTTGGCCTGTTGGCTAGCTGGAAAGTCTGTATGATCTATAAAATCAGTGATGATACAAGCATCAGTGTTCCTTGAATAGCTTAATTCGCTTCTCTTGTATTGGTGCTCTTTTCCAGGGCATATACTACTCTCAGTTGTAGCTTTTAGGAAGGGTTATAGTTATGGTTATTGTATTTAGCAGACACTTGTGTCCAAAGCGACAAAATATGAATCTTACAATAGTTAAAATTAACAGTAAACTGTTTTTAAAGTTGCTATGCCAATATTAAGCAAAATAGTAATAATAAAAATAATGACAATACAATATCAAATATCAAGAATAAAAAATTATAAAAATACCATAAATATACAAATCATAACTCTAAGAATGAATGAATTATTTAAGTGTAAGATCAACAGATAAGTCTTGAGTCCCCTCTTGAAGGATCCAAAATGATCACATGAACGCTGAACACCAGGCAACTCATTTAATGGAACGCACGCATATTTTAAGAGGACTGTCTGCAGGGAATTTGTCTGACCAATCACGGTGGGTGTGGGCCGCCTGGCCCAAAAGTGCCAGGGCCAATTTTTTGTCCCAGTCCAGCCCTGTCCAGGGCTGTTGTAAAACGGCTCCACTGACATAATTATGGACTGAAATTCTGCAGCAATAATGACAATTTAATGTTCATAGTCATCACAGGATAATTTAACAACAATTTATCCTTCGTCCCTAATATAGTCAACAACTACATTAAATCGTTTGCTCATTATTTTTATAGTGCATAGGAATGTTAAAGAGGTGAGTTTAAAGTAGTGTTACCACTTCTTAATGAAATGATTTCAGAGTTCCTTTAAGTAGGAGCAGATGATTATGAGATGTCATTAGGTGATTAGATTCAACGTTATTGTCATTGTGCAGTGTACAAGTACAAAGACAGTGAAATTATAGTTTTTCTATTAGATGTTTTCTGTACATAGATTAAAATGTAATCTCTATATTCTGTACGACTGAGGAGTGTTAACCACATGTTGTTTCTGGGGCCTACCGTCACTCTCAGAGCTAGCTAGGCTGTGATTGGCTGAGGGTTTTTATTGATGTAAAGGGGCGGGCCCTGCTTTTATTTTTCTACTTATTTCACTGGGAGAAAAAAAACTTAAAAGAAAAGCTATTTTTTTATGGACTTGACTTTTTGTTGTGTGTAAATGTTCAACGGATGATCACACACACACACACACACACCCTTTAGTTTCTTTACAAATAGATATGCACTCAAAAAATATAAAGAGTTCATAAAATCTGATGTTAAGATATCAATTAAACTCTCCGTTAATACAAGTACAGCTGAAACCATTAGTCCATTTTTTTATTTTGTTAATTGTTTGTATTACCTTGATTTATTTTTCATTCCTAATTTTATTTTAAGTATTTACATATTATTTATTTATTTAAATTTAATTTTTTATATTTTTTATATTTTTATTACATTGGGTTATTTATTTTTAAATATTGTCAATATATTAGTCATAATGAGGAGCAACATTTTCTGGTTCCAGGTTCACTAATGTTTTCAGATGATTCAGGATCTGCCAATTCATTGCTGATGATCCCACACCTAATCGATGACACAGCCTGCAGAGCTGTCGTGTGACAGATATATTTAGAAATATTTTTAATAAGAATGTAGACAGCGCACTTTACGCTGGGGGCATCCATGTGAATTCCCAGCGTGCTGTGCAAGGACACCAACACATTCATCCCGGTTGCGGTAGGACTGGTCTGCAACAATTCTTGATGCGAGTGGAGTTTGATGGACTTGGGATCTGGGTAAGAGCGGACTCACTGTAAACCGACAGCGCTTTTTCTTCTGCGTCACATCATGTGGAATTTGTATGGACTGCACGACGTGGTTGCTAGCAAGATTTAGCTCTTGTTGAAAAGAGACTGATTAAGGTTTAACTGTGTGTTGAATATAATCCACCATAGCCTTTCATTCTGTTGAACTGTGAATGTTAGATTTGATTTTACATTCCTTGTGTTGTTTTCCATGCAGCCTATGTTGCGCTGAACTGGCAAATGGGTTTGATATTTCAAAAGCCTAGCTTCAGCAGCTCATTGGTGTAGCATGTTAATAGGAAAATAACAAGAGATTCTAAAATAGGCCTAGCTAATTTGAAATAAGAATGTATGACTAACTGAGATTAAAATTAGAATTTAAAGAGTTAACTCAAGATTATAAAAACTTAATAGCAAATTAAAGGGAAACTTTAATTGAACTTAAGTTGAAAGTTATTCTAGAAACCAAATAGGTTGAGTTAAACTCAAAATAAGAAGAATAGTATTTAATTTATTTTTCATCACAAGAAAAGGGTAAAACTTGAATGGATCACATTTAAATACAAATATTGTCTATGTTGTGTGAATTGTGTATGTAAACTGTTATTTGGTACCATTTACTATTTTCTACTCCTTTTTATATAAACAAGCCGGCATTCAAAATCACTTTTTTTGGTCTGGGTATTATTATTATTATTATTATTATTATTATTTAGCTACAAACTGCTCCTATGAACCTAGAACCTGGTCCTAACTTATCTACTACCCGTAGGAAGTGCTACATGTGTTCTTATGATACTGTGAAGAAGGAAGGTATAAAGTCCTCTGAGGATTTATGTTCCATCATTGTAGGGTTATTTGTATTAAAATATGCTAATGTATCATTAATAATAAAGGTTATAATCTTTGGTACAACTTTTTAATCCAAAAGAAATAAAGTAGCACACAGTGGTGAAGTCAGGTCTCCACTTTATTGAATATTCTGCTCAAGAAGAGAGTAAACATATCCAACAGGTGTTACAGTGTCACAGGAATCTGACATTTCTTCAGCTTTGTAAACAGCAGCAGGGTTTGCAACTAAATGGTGTTAACAGTGACTCCCCCATTTCTTTTATGACTTTTTTTTCCATTGGATTGAGAAAGTAATTGTGTATCAATATTAGATGTTTCTTTATGTATCAGCAAGTAGAATACAAAGTTACATTTGGGATGTAACAACGAAAAGTTTAAACTGCTAACCCTAACCCTTGTGGAGCACAGACTAGTTTAAAGGAACACGCCGACTTATTGGGAATTTAGCTTATTCACCGTAACCCCCAGAGTAAGACAAGTCGATACATACCCTTCTCATCTCCGTCGTGCTGCTGCCGCTGTCTGAAGGCTCCAGCGTTAGCTTAGCCCAGCACAGATCCTGCAGGTAACTGGTTCCAACTATCCTACTGCTCCCAATTGTGACAAAAGTGACAAAATAACTCCATCATGTTCCTATTTACATGTTGTGATTTGTAGAGTCACACAACCTAAAAAATGCTGGGTTATTTCATCTACCCAACCGCTGGGTTATGAAATGTTTTACCCATTATGGGTTATTTATATGGAAGTTGGGTTATTTTGTGCAACTCATGCGTTGAGTCAAAATCCATCAACCCAACATACATCGGTTGACCCAGCACTTGGGTTGTTTGTGCTTCGAACGTCATCAGATCATCACCAGAGTCCGCACACCGAGCGCTTGTCACAGCAGAGAACCAGTCTGGTCATCCAACGAGGCAAATAAATAATAAAAGGTTTGTGTACACTAGCTACATGTCTAATTCACATTGTCTGTGTTGCGTTACCTATTAAAGTACTATCTTTTATATTGTGAGGCTAGTTGGTTAGTTTGGCTAACAACGTAGCTAGCTAACGTTAGCCGTTTAGCCGTTATCATGGAAGCATGGATAGCCAACAGCTTATCCGTTTGGTCTGAATTATATTAATGAATTAGCTAGCTAATGAAACAAGTTCATAATGCCCATTGGCATATGGTCATGTTTATTGAGTTCACCAGGCTAATTAGCCAGCTAGTTTCAAGCTAGCCAGGTGATTCGCCAGTTAACTATCTAGCTAGCTAGCTAGCTAGATAGTTTACTAGCCAACAGGCTGTCCGTTAGTTGCTTTGCTAGCTATATTATTTTAACTGGCTCTAAATGAACGCGCTTGTTTTTCCTGAAACTTTGAATGTGAAATGTGAAGGCATAACACAGTGTTTGACTGATTAAAGTATGTTAAAACAGTGAGATAACCTGATATGTCTGACTAAATGCATGTATGTGCATTTATTTAAGTAATGTGGTGACCCACAATAGATACGAACAAATGCTTATTTTAAATGGCGGCCTGGCAAATGACAAGGGCCACTTGAGTTAACGGTTAAGAAATATATAATAAAAAGTTTGGGAGCCACTGCTGTAGACTGTTGTACTGACAGTCGTGCCCTGAAGGCTATGCTGTGAGCAGCCACAAATATTCAAATATGAATTGCATTCATATAAAAACAATTTACATGCATGCAATTTGTCATATGAATTGTATAGGTAGAGAGGGAGGATTGTGATGCTAAATAAAATGGCTGTTATCTTCACATTGCATTACATTCTTCTGTTAGTCTGCATTGCTATTACATGGTGATATCCAAATAGTTAATACAATAGCAATTGTATCTTTGCTTAAGCTCTTTTTGTGTTTGTTTCAGATCAATGGATAGCTTTGTCATTAACACTTTGACAGAGTGCCAGACCTTGTCGAAAGATTTAAAGGTAAGAAATATTTGTTTTCCCATCCACAGCATATCAAGTGTGCATTGCTACTAAAGCCCTTTTCAGACATGAATTCTTATGAAATATAATTTCCTTTTTTTTTCAGTAGCTTCCATGTAATGTGTCAAAGTGACTCCAATAGATGAATGGAGCCAGCCACTGGATTCCTGGAGGAAAGGCTGGGAACGTCAGGAAAGCGGCTGAGATCAACCAGCAGGTTCGCAGAGCACGACCAACACCACCACAAATGCCAGATGATGGCGCTCTTGCAAGGGCTCTCATACCAGGTAATTATTAAACTGAAAAATTATTTGATGAAAGCAAAACATCCATATTTCAGTGAATGACAACTTTCTTGTTCTTTTTACAGAATGTACCATATCAGACAAACGTGAGTCACAGCTTAAAGAATGGTTGAGAAACAATTCTCAGCCCCTCAGCCAGATAGAGACCTACATGCAGAACCGACGAGTCTACAGGGGCGCCAAGTGGATTAGGGACAACAATTGGACCATCGATCAGATCCTCGAAGAGTTCCCTCACCTAATGACCAAAGGCATGGTAGGTATAGGGAATATGATCTTACATATGAGGATGCATTGTTGATAATGTTTTATTAGTGTGCCACATTGAATTGGTTTTAAAAATGTGTTTTCCATTTTATAGATTGCACAGGCTTGTCCTGCATGGGGATGCTGCATCAAAGTTGTTTGAAACTTGGTCATATGAAATGCCAGGAGGGGAGTCTAAAATGGTAAAGTTTATTCAAAGTAGAATACTTGCTTGCAAGTAGAGCTAATGGCTCTTAATAGCAGCTTTTTAATAGGAATTTGAATTTGTTCACTATAGACCTGTTGACTGTTGGCCTGTTGAATGTTCAGCCAGTTCATTCGTAATTGTTGTTTTGCTCTGAATGTTTTCCTACCTGAGTGATATGAACTGCACCAGTTCCACTATATTGTTGATATAATACATTTTTTTTCAAAGATTCCATTATGTTTTGTTTTTGTATTGTTTAAGTGTTTATTACATATATGCATAAATCTAGCATGTATTCTGTTCTAGGTTTGTAGTTTAACAGTTTTATTGCAATTTATTTTCTTAAATTGTACTGTAATGTGTTAGAATTAATCTGGGATATGGGTTAATTTTGCCAAGCATTCACCTATACACTATATAACAAATATGTAGTTGAATCAACCCAGAATTGTAATTAATTTGACCCAGCATTTGGGTAGAATATTTAACTCATCTGTTGGGTTAAAAATGACCAACCCATCTCGCTGGGTCAAATTATCTACTGTTGGTCCGGTGCAATAGTGATCCAGCGGTTGGGTTATAAAACAACCCAAGTTGGGTTATTTTTAACCCATCATTTTTAAGTGTGCAGCGTGTACAAAAACAACGTAACATGAGACACAGCCATCTTCTAACAGTAAACAAACCGAGAACTATATTCTCAGACAGGCTTGCTGCGAGCATATCACTCCGCCCAAGTACTATATTCTTCCGCCTGATAATATAGTTCCTGGTTTGTTTACAGTTAGAAGACGGCTGTGTGTCATGTTACGTTGTTTTTGTACTACGCGACTACTATAAATCACAACATGTAAATAGGAACATGTTGGAGTTATTTTGTCACTTATTCGGAGCAGTAGGCTAGTTGGAACCATTCACCTGCCTGTTCTGTGATGGCCTGATGCCGCTGGAGCCGTCAGACAGCCTTACAGCACGCATGGAGATGAGAAGGGTATGTATCGACTTGTCTAACTCTGGGGGTTACGGTGAATAAGACAAATTCCCAATAAGTCGGTGTGTTCCTTTAAGAAGAAGGCTGTGCATCAAATCAATATCAACTTATTAACAGAAAAATACATTTCATCAACTCTATAATCAACAACAACGTGCTTAATATCCATCATAAAAAAATGGTGTTAACAGTGACTCTCCTTTGAAACAGTAGTCATTAATTAAACCCAAAGTTAAGGCTAAGGTACAGACTTATCAGAAAAACTAAATGATTTCTTGTATTCTGAAAAGACAACTATTAAAAAACAAAAACAAATACTGCACTAAGAAGAAAATGAACAAAATGCTAAATTAAACATTATGCACTATCGCTAATTTATGTCTCATCACCAACATTATAATAATTTCAACAAAACAAGTTAATCATTTATCTTTTACATCAGCTATGAGTTATGAGTTATATTTCAACATACATTTGTTAATCAATATAGGCTCTTTCTCTTTAAGTATCAGGAAGTAGAACAGAAAGTTCAAATGAAAAGAATTATCTGTGATGTACCAAGCAATGAAAGTTTAAACTGATTGTGAAGCACTAACCAGTTTGAGAAAAAGGCTGTGTATCAAATCAACATCAACTGATTAACAGGAAAATACATTTCTTCAACTGTATAAACACCAATAATATACGTAACATCTAACATAATCTCTCTCCTCAATACAGTAGTCAATAACTGAACCCAAAGTCGAGGTTGAAGTACAGACGTGTCCTTAACAGAAAAACTTGTATTCTGGGAACGATTTAAAAACAGAACTTCACAAAGAAGAAAAGGAACAAAATGCTAAATGAAACAATTTTTTTACATAAGCTGTGAGTTATATTTCAACATACAAGTGTTGACAAAGCAACTGAGTTTTGATATAAGCCCTGTATCTTAAATATCAAGTAGTAAGCAATGAAAGTTTAAACTGATTATAAATTGTGAAGTCAAATCCAGTTTTAAATAACGGCTGTGCATCAAAACATGAACTGATGAAATTACACACACACACACAGAAACACACACAGACACACAATGATGATTACATTATCAATTGTGCTGGTCCCTCTGGGTTTGAATATGTCGTTTAAATTTGTGAAGCATGTTCAAGATAAAATGTGATGTTCAGTTGTTGTTTATAGGGATACTCCACCGTTTGTTGAAATAGTTCTTATCATGGTCTACCCTGGCTGTAGATAGGTGGGCCAACGCATTTTTTGTCTCAGTGCAAGTAATTAGGTTGTTTTTTTGTCTTTTGTTGGCTCACTTTTACTCACAACATGCTAACTGGCAACATATGATTTCATTCACTACGCTAAGCTAACTAGCGGCGATGCTGCTGGTGTTGCACTGGACTAAAACAATGCATGCACAAAAAAATGCATTGGCCCACCTATCTACAGCTAGGGGAGACCGTGATAAGCCCTATTTCAACAAACGGTGGCGTATCCCTTTAAACTTTAAATGTAAATCCATAATTCTATTGACAGACCAAGAATCTCAGAAGTATTTGTCATTACTCCTATTCAAGTGGACACAGGTACGCTTCGGTGTATTTAATATGGACATTGATACCTGGGTAAACAGGCTCAGTGAATGTGGTGTGAAAGGTGTAGAGGTGCCTCAGTGTGTTAGAGGAGACTCTGTAGAAGGACAGAGTGCCAGCAGGCCAGTCCAGATACACCCCAACTCTGTTACAGCCATCAGAGGGAAGAGGACTGTTCCACAACTTCTTACCATTTGTCTCTGCATAAAGTCCTAAACCTTGATTAAAAGTGTCATATATAAATGCACACGATGCAGCATTAGATCCGAAAAAACCAACGTAGTTTACTTTTCTTTCAATATGCCTGTATGCAACAGCAACACCAATAAGAGATTTGTTGTGTCTCCACTCTACCTCCCAGTAATGTTGCCCAGATAAGCTCTCTTTGCACAACACCTGGTATGCGTTTACAAACCTCTCTGGCTGATCAGGATATGACTGCTGTTCTCCATGTGTTACCTTCTTGTTTCCCTGAGACAGAGTGAGGTCGCAGTGTGCAGTGTTTGGGTCCAGGTTGAGATCACAGGCATCTGATGGAGAGATCAAAACAAAAGGTGTTTAAACAGGTTTCTGGAGGAGAGTTATTAGTACAGCATGTTATTTAAATCAAAAAAGCATGGAAACAGACTTACACCAGATCAGATCTCTTCTGTCTGTGATCGTCTCCAAAGGAGGGAGGACAGGCTTTGAAAAATCTTCACTGACCAGACAGCCATCCTTGTAATGGTAGATGGTTGCTCCTGTGTATTTCTTGTTTGCAATGGCTGCTATGAGGAAACGGATTTGACTGTTGTTCTTCAGTGCTTTGGAAATTTCATGGAAAGCTTTGGCTTTTTCTTTCATTTTCCTGACAACATCAGATGTGTAGTACCATGGATCTTCATTGGTACTTCCTAATTTAGGGAAGTGCAAGTATTCGGCCATCACATCAAGGTCGGTATCACCCCTTTCCACTGAAGTGAAAACAAAGCACAGAGCATCTTCTACACCTGCAGCAAGAACCTGTCTGTCCAGCTCTGACTGATTTGGGACGATCTTTATTCCCTCCATGGTATCTACACAGGATCTGATGACGTTGATTTCTCTCTCTTTACGATCCAGCCACTTGGTTAGTTTTTCCTGACTGAATGGTGACTTCTCTCTGTCTTCAAAGAGTTGGTCTAGTGAGCTCTCATCTTCTTTTCCTTCACGGATGGAGGGAAGTTTCTTTGCCAAGGCCTGCTGGAGTTTAGATGCATAACTACCACACAATTTTTGGAAAGTGCTCAACTCTTCTCGAATCAAAGGAAACTGCCCCACCACTTTCTCTTCCAGAGAATCGTTGCATCTTATTTCTTTTTCCTTTAAATCATCTAGAACATACTCCGCCTTACTCACTAGATGGTCCTTGATCTCTCTCATCAGCTCAGCACCTTCGGAGTGGAAATTCTTCAGCGGCATCAGCCAGATCTTCACTGGAACAGCCTTCTCTCCTTTTTCTCCCAGTAGATGTGGGAGTTGTTCGTAGGCCTTCACTGCATCTTCAAATGTTGCAGGGTTTCTATCAAGAATATAGTCTCCATAGAATGTGCAGGATAAATTCTTAGTCAGGGTTTTTTGTTCTTCAGTCAGCTGTACCTTAGTTTTTGCCTCAGCTTTAACGAGTAACAAATTTACCGCAGCTTCCATGCTGACCTGGATGTCCTGAACGCTGCTGGCCTCTACCTTCTCACTGTCAAACACAAAGAAAGCATTTGCCCCATAAAGGATGCCTGTGACTACATGTGTTGCTGAGCTCTTCTCAATGACATCCATCTGTTGGGTTTCCATGGTTAGTTGTTCAATCATTAACTGCTTGAAGTTGGTGGTAGTTTTGTACTGACACGTCACTCTGCTCTGATTGTAGAATTTCTTCTGATCATTCAGATACTTGGCAGATCCTCCAAATTCAATCAGTCCACCCAGGACACTGGCCTTCAGAGAAACTTCAACATCCAGCAGCTTGCACTTGGATTCAGTGGAGTCAGATGTCGAAATATGAGACTTACTGGTTCGCTGAGAGCTTTCACTTATCTTGCCTTGTAGAGTTTTATCATCCCACAATGTCAAACCTATAGAAATTAGAAAACATCAGTCATCTGATAAAGTAGCAAAATTATTTTGATGATGGCCGAGACCTATCAGAGGACAACATGTGCAATTACACTCTGTGACTGAACAGAGAACAATACTACCCTTTGTATGTTGGTTGAGGTGCTGATGTTTACGGTAAGCTTATTGTCTCCAACCTGGTCTCACAGAATTCAGTGAAATGAACACGGCCCCTTAACTCAAAATCTGCGACAGTTTCACGGAATCACCAAAAATTCCGTGACGGGCCCACGGATGCGATGCCTACACACAGATTCCCTGATCACAGCACGTTTCTCTCTGCCAGTCGGGCTGCAGCAGAGGAGCTGTATAGCTTTGCTTTTAAGACAGAACACGATATGAGCCAAGCTGGACATGCAACGCTGATTTCCCACAATGCAATGAAGGCATTCATATCAGAGAATCAGACAGCGATCAGCTGATCTTTAACTCCAGTATCACTTCAATGTACATAAATTTAATCAGTGGTTTTGTCGACAACAACAGCGCGTAGCTCTGTTTTGTTCTAGTAAGTTATACACCGTAATAACGTTTAAAAAAATCTGCTGAAGACTCCGGACGCTTGCTGCACGCTGCATGCTATAGCCGACATGATAATTTGTACAATAAATATACCAATAATGAAAACATTGTGTTTTATGCTTACGTTTGACTTATTTGCATTTGTTTTGACTTGATTTGTTGTGAAAAACAAAAAATAATCTACTTACTTATCTTGTTTTCCATGCATCTTTATTTAAAAACACAATTTTCTAATTTTATAGTTGATGAATGTTAATAGCAAAGACTAAAGGGAAAAAAATGAGCATATGTATGTGTGGGACTTAGTTTGATTTAACATCACAATGAATTATTAGTGGTTTTAAATTATGGTGACCAGACGTCCCGGTTTGACCGGGACAGTCCCAATTTTCAATTGTTTGTTCCGAGTCCCGACAAAAGCCTGTCGGGACGCTAAAATGTCCCGGTTTAGCTACACCAGGAGCGGAGTCAGCCGATTTCGCCAGGTCTTCAGCCCCTAATGTAACTTTGTCCAGTTTATTTTTCCGAGGCGAATAGAACGGGTAGCTACGTGCGGGGTCCGACCATGCTGTATTTGTTGCTATCCATCACCCTCACCTAGCAACCGTCTCTATGTGAGGAAAGCATACTGTCTATGGAGCAAATCCGGGTGAAGTTTTCGGAGGAATCGTAGCCAAATCAGTGTAATACATTGATGCCATCAACACGTTGTTTAGGAGCGCAATACTACTGATTTAGTTTGGGGTTCCTGTGACGTGACTTTTCCAGTCTAGGGTTCAGACTCAGACACACGGAGCTCTGAAGCAGACCTGCTTGTGTCCACTCTTTCTGTAAAATGCAGCGCAGCTTCAGGTTTATGGACGCGCTCAGCTGTGATCATGCTGCGGTAGATGTGTTGCGTTTGTGCTCCGTGCATTTCTGTAGTTTCCGTTTTCCAGCGTTCAGTTTCTTCTCCAGCTAAACTATTTGCCTCATTCAGAGACCAGAGACCCAAACGGGGCTCTGTGTCTGTCAGAAGGTCATGGGCGTGACTTCGGCTCTCTATGGAACCGGCAGGAATCAAGCGCGTCTACCCTGGAGTTCTTGTTCTGCGTTCATGCCACCTCGGAATAACAGGCACCGCCCCCGTGGTTACGTTGTTTTTCCGACTGGTAGCGTTCACATGGTCGGGATGCGTGTTCTTCTTCTGTTATATTGGCGTTTTGCATAACAACTTTTTGCATTACTGCCACCAACGGTTGGCCGTAGCCGAGAGCATCAGGTGTGTGAAAACATGGAGGCCACAATAACAAAAGATTTTCTGCTGTTTTCTTATGCGAGCATCCAAACAGCACATCGCCAGGTGTTTGTTTGTGTTATCTGCAGGACAACCACCGGGAAAGGACACGGAAAATGTGTTTTCTTTTTTTATACGTGGGCCTATTTATGAATAATTTGAAACATATTATGTCTGTGTATGTTTCTTGGAAGAGGCATTTGTCCACAATAAACAGTTTATTGTCATTAAAATATGTTCAGTGAACCAAAGTCGCCTCCATCAAACATCAGTTGTCAACAATGCGTCACAACTGGGAAACTCGGGTATCAAAATCCAGCCCGAGTTTCCGACCTCTGATTCCCACAGGACGGTACGCGAATGGTGACGTTTTCACTCGGAAAAACGTTTTTCCGAGGTCCACGAACGCAGGGTTAGTCGAGCCTGCCACTTATCAGCCAATCAAAAAAAAGGAAAGGGGCTACACAATAGCCAATCAGAAAATAGCTCTATTGTATCTGGGTGAGATTTATAGCATAGAGGAGCGTACAAACACTTCCCTTAACGTTCGCTCATTCAGAGACCAGGGGCCTGTTTCACAAAACCAAGATAAGGGATTAAGCCGGGATTTCCCAGTTATCCTGGATGAATTAAGCCTTGATTCGGTTTCACGAAAGCGGAGGCACATAAATCACCATGGAGATTTATTTTGTACAGCTAGCCTGCTCCCGACCAGGCTAGCAGCCAGGATTTATTTAATCCTGGAGCCTTTTCTGATCACCCAGCAGTGGTTTTACCCTATTGTCATTATCAGCCTGGATTAAAATACAACAGGTGCATTTTGCTGTTTATTTTAAGTACTGTTATTATTTCAAGTTGTGACCATTATTTTTTTATTAATAATTATTCATGTGACAGTCATTGTTACTGTTATATTGCTGTATGAAGACTGCTGTTCATATTGTTGTTAGAAGTTTGATGAATATATTATGGCAGTTGTTGAGATAATTAGAAAAGGCTGATAACATTTCAAATGTGTTTTAAATGAAGTCTGTTACTAAGGGCAACACATACAATGCTGTACATTTCTATAGTTGACCAATGCACCTTGAAATATTTTAGTTGATTAATTTTTTTTTTAATTCTTTAATAATAAGGATCATGTTTGTTCCACTTCCATGTACATTGTATTTTGCATTTTAGCGCACAATTTATGTTGTCCAGTAAACTAGGGAAATAATTTGGGGAGGATTGTACAATTTTAAGAACATATCCTCATTGTACAATCCTCCCAAATGATAGTCTTAGTTCACTGGACCAGTAACTATCTAGTGATGTAGGCTACTGTACATTCATGTAACAACAGGGAGAGGACACCTCAATGGTTTTTGACCTTATATTTGGGGGGAAATAACTGATGAATATCACTCTGTTCCATTAATGTAAGTGTGCATGGAATTTATCACTTAATTATCTTCATAGTTTCTAGATTTTAGAGTCCAATTTCTTCAGTGTCTTTATTTTCTATGTCCATATATACAGGGAGCAAGGCATATAATATTTAGAGAAGGAAACTCTGCCTCTATCCTCTAAAAATAAAAGAAAACGAGAGAAAAGCGCGTGGCAGATAATAGTGGACCAACTGAATGATAGTCTAAAATATATATTTATGAAAATTTATGAAATACTGCTTTTAACTGAAACCATTCAATGAGTCACTGTCATTGTGCAAAACGAACAGTTGTACACTTTGCATTAAAAGCGAGCAGTGGAAGTTAATATGACTTAGGAAACTTATATTTTAGCCCATGAGAGAGAGAGGGAAAACAGAGTGAAAGAGATATTTACGCATCATATTCTAGCGTTGTAGAAAATTGATCTTCATTGTAAATTTCCTGAGTAACATTATCTTCTGCTTACTTTTAAGGCAAAGAGTACAACTGTTAATTTGTGAAAATGATTAGTAGCCTAAACCTTGAATGGAATGATTATGACGGCTTCAATTCAGAGCCGTGGTCAGTTAATGTATATATTTAGGCTACAATTACACATTCAGTCGGTCCGTGATCATCTGCCTCTCTTTCTCTCGCTGTTTCATTACAGCGGCCGTGTTTCTTTTCTTTTTAAACAAATAATGTGTTTCCCGTTGTCATACTTCCACAAGAAGCTTCTGCTCACTCTGTATAAAGTATGCACAATGCGTATTCTCCATTTTGGCATCAGTAAATCTGTGATCGACCTTGCGGTCTTTTGAGGAAAGCCGTGGACGCGCATCTATCTGAATTACTTCAGCCTGGCTCGACCTAGTCGCTCCTCCTCAGCCTGGTTTGGCCTTCGTGAAACGCACCAAGCCAGGATGCACAGATTAGACTAGGTCAAGCCTCGCTTTATCAGTTATCCTGGATTTATATATTCTGCTTTTGTGAAACAGACCCCAGAGACCCAAACGGGGCTCTGTGTCCGTCAGAAGGTCTGAGATCTACCGTCTCAGCAGAGCAATCACGTAATGCACAGCAGACTATGGTGCAGGTAGATTATTTTCTGAAATATATTGATTATTATAACTTTATCTTTCTCAAAATATCACGACTCCTCCAAAACACATATATTCTATTTTATAGTTTAATGCTCAAAATTTGAAGATAGTTGTGGAAACTTTCCCGGCTGGTCAACATTACAGAAGTTAGCTAGCCATGGCACAAAAGCGCATTTTGGATTTCTTTATAGATCAACCACAAGCTAAAAAGAGTAAAAGACCGGAGGCAGAAAAAGTGAATGAAGTAGCGACCCTGCTAGCAACAGACGACGAGGGAGCTAACCTTGTAAACCAAGCTAGCAGCACCCATAGACAGAGGGAACATCAACATCAACTCAGTGCTGCCAGCCTCGGGCTCACACTTTTCCTGCTAGACGTTTTGGAGATGAGGATTTCTTTTTGGTGTTATGACTGTTATAATAATGCTGGTTTATTATTATTCTGCTGCCGCCGTGCAGTAAATTGGCATGATTTATCAACTGTTCAGTAATAGTTCAACTGGAAGTTTATAAAAATTATTGAAGATAATTGTGTGTTTTTACACCTGTGTAAAGCCTACTTAGCCTAGGTATTTTTAATGATCCTACCGTAATGTTATAAAATTATTAGGCCCACACGCATTAAGAATTTCTGATACAACAGGCCCAATATCTTTATGCCTTCAATTTGCTATTGCTGTTCCTACAAAAACTTAAGGCTGCATTTCTCTATTTCAGTGTTTGTGTCAGGACTGACATGCTTCACTTTGATTTGATTTAATATGATTCAGTGATGTGTTACACAAAACACAAGGGTAACCCCTTGTGTTTTGTGGCTCAGTGTTTGAGCTTGTAGTATATGGAGCTAAATCAGGGCCAAATGTTTTGTTCATTTGAAAAATATATATATATATAGTTGAAAAAATAAAGCTTGAAATTGAAAATTTAAGTTTTGGTCAAAACTTGGTAAAAATAAAACCATGTATTCAAACTTAAAATAAGTGTACCAATTTTTTTTTCAGTTTGAATAAAATATAGATTCAATTCTGGATTTATTTTGAATAAATTATAAATTTTCATTTTTCACTTTTATATTTGTTTTGAGTTCCACATTTCATGTTTTCAGATTCAAAACTTATTTTTTTGACGCCTTCAAATCTTTTTTTTTCGGTTTCAAATCTTTTTTTTTCGGTTTCAGACTTTAGGCCCTGATTTTGCGTAGGGGGCGTGGCTTCAACTCAGAGGGGTGTGGCATTATGAGTGACAGCCTTACAAAGAAGGCAGAAGACTGTCATGTTGCCTTCAGGAAATGGTGTTACTGTGAGAACTATGACTGAATGCTTTCTATCCACTATATACATGTGATTTTTACTTAACAAACTGATGCCAGTGACAAAGATCCATTTAAGAAATTGTTTTGGACAACACATGGTATCAATTACACTATAAGAGCAATAAACTGTGCCAGATTGTGCAGTTCGGCAGGAACAATGACTTCTCCCCCTTCCATGTATGACTTTGAATGTAGCACCACAGTATTCACTCTGCAGTCACCATAGCGTCCGCTCCGCCAAGGCAACATGCTGGCGCAGCCCACAGGTAAGACATGTGAAAGATATTAGCCTTTTTGAATAGATACTTTGGGACATTATCCCCGCAGTGGCATTTTTTTTGTCATTAACACATAAAGAGATGCTGATGCATGCTTTTATCACCAGTCGCATTGATTATTGTAATGCCCTGCTTTCTGGTCTCCCCAAAAAGAGTATCTCTCCACTTCAACTGTTACAGAACTCAGCCGCTCGTGTGCTGACGAGGACCAGAAGGAGGGCACATATTACACCGGTTTTAAGATCACTGCATTGGCTCCCTGTGTGTTTCAGGATCGATTTTAAGGTGCTTTTGTTAGTTTTTCAATGTCTTAATGGTGTTGGGCCTTCTTATCTAGTTGAACTGCTTTTACCATATGAGCCTTCACGAACCCTGAGGTCCTCTGGTACTGGCCTTTTGACTATTCCCAAGGTCAGGACACACTCACAGAGAAGCGTCGTTTCAGTACTACGGCCCTCGTCTGTGGAACAGTCTGCAGTCTGCAGATTTTTAAGAGCAGGCTCAAGACCCACCTGTTTAATTCAGCTTTTCTGTGCCCAGCGACATGTTAGCTTTATTGTGTGTATGAGACAGTGTCTGTGGATGTTGTCGGTGTGTGTGTGTCTGTAGGTGTCTGGGGATGTATTTTATGTGATGGGGGGACTATTGTTTTTTTATTGTAAAGCACTTTGTGCTACATGTTATGTATGAAAAGTGCTCTATAAATAAAGTTTTGATTGATTGATTGATTAAAGGGAAAATACGTGGACAGCTGGACATGAAGCATCGCTAGCACAAAGGTTAGCATTAACTAACGTTAGCTTCACACTAGCTGTTGTTTTTACACTAATTTTAGTGTCCAGCTCAAGTTTTTTTACTTTAACGTGTAGTGGTCTTTGTTAACCTCTGTTTGTCAGAATGACCATAACTCGTCAGTGGCTGCCTGCAGCCGTACAGCCTTATACATGTAAAACATTATAGATAACTAACATTGCTAGTGTAACCTTTTGATGGTTAGTTTAAACAACATAACTTGTCCTGGTCCGCTTTGTTAATCAATCAATCAAAGCTTTTATTACAGACACACACGGTCCAGAAACAGACAGTAAGACATACAAATACAAAAAGACGAGTTAGTGTATTCTGATATACTTAAGTTGGTAGAGCCGTGGTAGAGCCTTCAAAGTTTGCCCACTTGGCATATTTTGTAAGGCATAACTGTCATGCTGTTACATGTAACGTTATAGTGTAAAATGTAATTTATCAGGCCAGAGCATTAATGTAAAGTTTTATTTGTCTACTCTATAAAAAGAGACTGCAGCCACTGTTGAGTTATGGTCATTCTGACAAACAGAGGTTAACAAAGACCACTACCCGTTAAAGTAAAAAAAAAGCCTGGTGCGCGGTCTCCTCCTCATTATTACCATGTAACAACATTCACTTCTAACATTTAACTTAACATTACTACCAAGATAACATTACGTGTATTTGTATGTGATATAGTACTTTCCCCTTGGTAATGTAGCCTATGATATTCCATGAACACAATTCTAAAATGCACGAGACATAAAGGCTGCTAAGTCAAACTTGCCGAGAACCTAGACACACGTTTGATTACAGACTCATGCATTAGGCACGGTTACGGTCTCGTTCAGTAGCCTGGTGCGCGGTCTCCTCATGATGGCCTACCTACCATGTAACACACATTTAACTTTAACATAACTACCAAGATAAAATGAGGTGTATTTAAATGTGATATCTATTGATAATGTGGCCTATGAATTTCTATGTACACAATCATCTAAGATGCACGATTAAAAAAAAAAGGCTTCTGGGATAGGTAGATAACTCAAGCTTGCCGAGAACCTAGACACCTGTTTGAATATAGACTCATGCAGTACCCTTGGTTACGGTCCTTACGGTCTTGTTCAGTAGCCTGGTGCGCGGTGTCCTCGTGACAGCCTACCTATCATGTATCAACATCAAACTTAACATAACTACCAAGATAACATGTATTTGTATGTGATGTACTTCCCCATCGATAATGTGTGAATTGCCATGAACACAATCATCTAAGATGCATCAAAAATAAGATTTGGTAATAACTCAAACTTGCTGAGAACCAAGACACCGCTGGATTACATTAGACTCGAGCTGCCGGTTGCACGGTCACATTCAGCCTCGGTCTTGTTTAGTAGCCTGCTGCGTTGTCTAGGTAGCCCATTTCATGATTGATTCTACCACCACTCCAGTGGAGGCGCAAATTAGCTAGATTACTACACACACAGTAGCAGAAGAATACCAGCTACACACAACGGCACGAATGAGATAAAAAACAATAACAGGAGTGAGTCGGTTCATTGACGTATGGCACTCGATTCTCCCGGTTCAGTCGGGTTAATTAACCGGCTCTTCGGTCAGTTCGTCAACACTAGCTCTGAGTAGTGACTACTTCATGAGCTTCTTTAATGATAATATTATAACCATTAGAGATAAAATTCATCACCTTTTGCCCTCAACTCCTAACGGTTCACCTTTAAACGCAGGACTGCTAGAAAGATGAGAAGACCTGACATATACTTAGACTGCTTTTATCCTATAGACCTTCAAAAATTAATGTTAAAGATCTCTTCGGATAAGCCATCTACCGGTCTGTTAGACCCCATCCCAACGAGGCTACTCAAAGAAGCGTTACCCGTGGTTTACACTTCATTACTAGATATGATCAATATGTCTTTATTAACAGGTTATGTACCACAGTCATTTAAAGTAGCTGTGATAAAAACCTCTTCTAAAAAAAAACACCCTCGATCCTGATGTCTTACCAAACTATAGACCTATATCTAATCTCCCCTTTCTCTCCAAGATCCTTGAGAAGGTTGTTGCTAATCACTTATGTGACTTTCTACATAGCAACAGTTTATTTGAGGACTTTCAGTCAGGATTTAGAAAGCATCATAGCACAGAGACAGCACTGGTGAAAATGACTAATGACCTTTTAACTGCTGCAGACAAAGGACTCTCGTACTTGTCTTACTAGATCTTAGTGCTGCATTCAACACTATTGACCATACCATCCGGATACAGAGACTGGAACACTTAGTTGGCATTAAGCTGGTTTAAGCCCTATTTATCTGATTAATCTCAATGTGTTAATGTTAACGAAGATTCCTCCAGACACGCTAAAGTTAGCCATGGCGTTCCACAAGGCTCAGTGCTTCGACCAATTCTATTCACCTTATTTATGCTTCCTCTAGTCAATATTATTAGGAAACACTCAATTAACTCCTATGTGTGTATGTGTGTGTGTGTGTGTGTGTGTGTGTGTGTGTGTGTGTGTGTGTATGTGTGTGTGTGTGTTTTAAATTCAAATCACAGTGAGAGAAGACAAGATAATTAATGTTAGCGAGTAGGCTAGCCTTTAAGTGCCTGTTTCTTTGTTCTTCGAGCCCATGTTAGCTTATCTACTTTAACAGAGAGAGAGTTTGTGCATGCATGCATGCAGCCGGCGACAGAGCTCTGTCCCGCTCTCATGACAACAATCACCTTAAACCTGAGAGCACAGGAGAGGAGGAAGAAAGAGTTTGAAGACTGCACACACAATCAAGACACCAAAACTATGTTTTCTGCTCTGCTAATCTCACTAAAAACTAATTTGGACCAGAGTCGGGTTTCATAGGCAAGGCAGCATTATTTGTACAGAACATTTTAGCACCAAGGCAACTGAATGTGCTTTATACTAAACATCAAGGAGCAGTTAAAACAGCAAATATAGAATAAGAGATGTATAAAATACAAGAATAACAGTTACAGTGCAGTATAAGAAAATGGGGCAACCCTAGTCCAGGATATTGTAAAAACGCCTCCACAGATAATTTTGGGTTAAAATTCTGCAACAGTAATTAAAATTACATTTTTCATTTTCATCGCAGGATAATATACCAACAATTTATCCTACATCCTTAATATATTTAACTAATAAATGGTCACAACTATTGTACATTGTAGAATTACAAAGCATTTGCTAATTATTTTAATAGTGCATATGAATATTAAAGAGGTGAGGTTAAAATAGTGTAACCACTTAATGAAATGATGTCAGAGTTCCTTTAAATTTGTAATAATAATGTAATCAACACTTACCTGGGATCAGATTATCTGTCCGAGCATCATAGAGCATTCCCAGGGTGAAAGGTCGACCCAGGGCAGCAACGTTCATGTTACCTGAGGCCATTTCTCCAACCTGTTAGGAAAGTGAACACAGCCTTCAGTACTTCATGTACACTGTAAAGTAGTACGAGTGTTAAGAGTTTCAAACACTGGGAGTCAACTCTCTCCTTTACACACACAAGACGACAAAGTTAAGAGACAAAGTGTTACAGTCTATGGGGATTAGAAATACAGTATTTCTTTGTAGAGTCTAGTCTGACATTGACAGCCTGACACAGTTCAGTAAAAGTCTAAATATATACTGTATATCTGTTTTTCACCTTCTGTCTTTTACGCCCAGTTTGATCTCACCTGGTGAAGTTGTGTAGATCAGATGAGTTGTGCGAGAGTCTTCTTGGCTTCCAACAGGAGGTTCCAATGTGATGATCTGATGCTGTGAGAGTCCTTATATCCTGTCAGAAAACCTGGGACCCCTCCCTCTGACATGCCTGCTGCAAACCTGGAATCTTGGCAGATCACCTTTGCGTGTGAACACCTCCTAGATATGACAACTTTTTTTCTTTTAAGTCCCCCAGGTGTTATGTCAAATGGGAGTTAACTTTCCTTCCTGATGCCAACAGACACGATGATTGATAAATAAAAAGATAAATAAGAGAAAGACACCACTATTGTGCTAAAGTCACCACACCCACCTTAAAGTTCTGCACACCACTAGAGGCACAAGAGACCAGATTTCCAAACTCTACTGGTTTATCTCCCAAGTTTATTATAGACCCCTGGCAGTAGCAATATCCCATTTGCATTCTGTACTCATTCTAGGAATGTTTTGTTGTTGTTGTTACTTTATAAAACATAAAGAAAAGAAACATTTTATCATGGCGAAAAATAAATTAAGACAAACAAATACAGGCGTTCCTGTTCTCTGTAAGTAATGTTTAAGTGTATATTAACTGTTAACTATTTATTACGATTTTAAGACAAGATTTTAAAATCTTTGGCACACTAATTTGCAAATTGAATTCAACGATGACGACGATACAACTTTGTCAGTTCACCCGCGTTCCCGAGCAGCTCCACTCAAAAGACGAAGTAAAAGAAAACTACACACAAAGCTAGGCAACAATTACACATAACGTACAAAGATGAAGACAGAAAGACGTTTTGAGATATCTTTGGATCCAGATCTTAATTGGCAGCACATTGATTTTGGTTTAGCAACAGGATAGACTGATTTCTTAAGCCTGTTGTATCTAAAGGAAGAGACTCTAAATCGCCTGTTAGAAGACAATAGTTGGGGGCGCCCGGGTGGCTCAGTTGATAGAGCGCACACCCACGTGGTTGCAGAGTTGAATGGTTTTTAAATAATGTTTTAATTGGAATGTGAAGCTTCTGATGGAACTACAGGTCTTTATGTTGTCTGGAATATTCTATTGAGTGATGGCTTTAATTGAAAAAGCTGACTGTCCAAAGGTTGTATAATGGAAGGGTACAGTACAGTTATGTATGGAGGCTGTTCTGGTGAATCTTACAGAGCTAACAGAAGTGGAGGATTTATGATTTCCTACTTTACATACATGGAAACAATTATCCCTCTTATATCTTAACAGCTGCTGATTGGTCAAACAGACACAGATCAGTGTCTCAGTTGTGTGTGTTTTTTAAAGTGACATTACCTGACTTAGACATTATTAAATCTGACACTATGAGCCAACTACTGGTTACCGATGTATCCATTGCCATTTTGGATTAGTTAATCCAAACTACAGTTAATCTTTCTTGCAATGAGTGAATAAATATGTCAATTTGTGACTTGTTATTTCTGCTAGTCGAGTTTTAAGCTTACTCTTAAATGGTGAGAAGGCGTCTGCCTCCCTAGCAAAACTGGAAACTGGTTCCACATGAGCACTACGAGGTACTCTAGTGAACAGCAGTGTTTTTCTAGAGCAGGGGTCTTCAACGTTTTATAAGCCAAAGACCCTTTAACTGATAGAGAGATATTAGGGGCCACCTACTACATATATTGTTTAAAATGAAGCTACATATTAAACTGGGTATACAATAATGTGTGGGCGGCCTTCAGCTTAGGCCTTTAGTGCATTGGTCGGTCTCGCTGTGTTTCTGACTGGGCATGTGTGTATAAAGTGCTGATCTCAGAGGCCATGCATAATCCAATACATGGCAATTAGCCCATCTTAATGTGTGCTTCAAGTTCAATTATCAACCTTGGGTTACATTGACTCAGACCATCTCCATTCTTGCAGGCTCATGTAATGCATTACATCATTAAATAACATAAGGTACATTGCGGAGTGGCAGAAAAATCAAAACACTTCACATGTTCAGAGTTGACCAAGATCACCTCAAGAATGGTAGGAAACTACATACTGACACTATACACATATTATAATTTGTATTATATATATATATATATATATATATACATATATATAATATAATATATATAATTTGTCTTAACGTGGATGCAAAGTTTGAAATGCAGCTAGGAAATACGAGAAATGATTAAAGGATGAATTAAACAGATCAACGAATCATTACAACACTTAACACTCCAGACTGATTTATAAAAGAGAAACTGAGTCTGTTGTGTGCAAAAGAAGGGACTCTAAATCACCTGTTAGAATTTAAAACATGCATGGAATCAGAAGAGACGCTGTTAGCGAGCCTGAGCATGCTCTTATTGAGGGTTGTATGAAAGGAGTTGCTTCTCTGAAAAGAATACTTGGATAGATTCCAGTTTTACTTGGTAGCTGCTGAGACATGTCTTGCACCTATATGATCTAAACTCAGATGGGCACCAATGAGTTCATGCACATTAATATTCCCCTATTATTCCTAATATGACAATATTCCGAATTTGATACAGGTCATGTAAACAGCATATTCTGTTCGGATATCCCGAAAAAGGCCGGTTTCCGAATTAAGCATTTTCCTATTAAGACTTGTGTGTTATGCCAGTATTATTCAGGTTTTAGAAGCATACTTTGGACATGAATACAGCACATTGGTGATATGCGTCTCAATCTACAATGGGGACCAATATGGGGATATGCAGGTATTATTCAGCCGCATCCCACCGACCTTATTAGCCAGGAGCCACATGTGGTTGATCAGACCATCTGAAAATGGATAGTAAGTATGATGTGCAGCTGTGAAATAGTGGTACGCTATGTTGAATGATTAAATGATGAATACAACTAATAAATGAACCATTAGAACACTTAAGGCATACTATGCAACATTTCCAGCTTCGGTCCCCCTGCAGGTTGTCTCATTGGAACTAAAGCTCGCAAGCTGCTGGGACATGTCTTGCACCTATATGATCTAACAGTCACAGAAAAGAAATTCAGATGGGCACTAATGAGTTCATGCACACTAATATTCCACTATTATTTCTAATATGACAATATTCTGAATTTGATAAAGGTCAAGCAAAAAGCATATTCTGTTTGGATATCCCGAAAACGCTGGTTCCGGCATTTTCCTATTAAGACATGTTGGGTATTCCAGTATTATTCAGGTTTTAGAAGCATTCTTTGGACATGTATACAGCACATTGGGGATATGGGTCTCAATCTACAAGGGGGACCGAAGCTGGAATAGTTGCATAGTATGCCTTTAAGGGGTGCAAGTGGTGTTACATTATGTGCTGTTTAAAAGTGGATGAGTTGTGATTTCTTACTTGACATAGAAGGAAAATGATCCGCTTTAATGAAATCCATGCTGTTAGCTTCTTATGATCCTGAAGCTGCAGTGGTTACTCTTTCAATGGGTTAGCAGTGTCTTTCCACAGAAAGTGAGACACACCTAGAGGGAAATATAACTATAAATATTATTGATACGATGAAACTTTCTAATCAATTTACACTGAAACTAATGTTACCTTCCCAAGCAGCTCCTCTCTAAAAAGAAAAGGACACACAAAGTAAGGATATAGTTGCATAAATTGTTCAAAAGATTAAAACACATCAACAGCTCAGAAACAGGTTTCATGATATCCTCGGATCCAGATCTTAACTGGCAGCACACTGATTTTGGTTCAGCAACAGGATAGACTGATGTATATAAAAGAGTTCTTGAGCCTGTTATGACCAAACGAAGGGAGTCTAAAACACCTGTTAGAAGACCAAAGTTGGTATTCATAATTTAAAACATGCGTGGTGTGAGAAGAGACGTTGTTAGCGAGCCTGAGCATGCTCTTATTGAGGGTTGTATGAAAGGAGTTGCTCTCGTGGAATGAATACTTTGATAGATTCCAGTTTTACTTGGTAGCTGCTGGGACATGTCTTGCACCTATATAATCTAACAGTCACAGAAAGAAATTCAGATGGGCACTAATGAGTTCATGCACACTAATATTCCCCTATTATTTCTAATATGACAATATTCTGAATTTGATACATGTCAAGCAAAAAGCATATTCTGTTTGGATATCCCGAAAAGGCTGGTTCCGAATTAAGCATTTTCCTATTAAGACATGTGGGATATTCCGGTATTATTCAGGTTTAGTTATATTTCCCACTAGGTGTGTCTCACTTTCTGTGGAAAGACACTGCTAACCCATTGAAAGAGTAACCACTGCAGCTTCAGGATCATAAGAAGCTAACAGCATGGATTTCATTAAAGCGGATAATTTTCCTTCTATGTCAAGTAAGAAATCACAACTCATCCACTTTTAAACAGCACATAATGGCCCTCATTTATGAAACATGCGTATGACCTAAAACAGGCGTAGGACAGGCGCACGCCGATTCCTACGCCGATTCCTACGCCGATTCTGGCTCTTTTAGAAGACCTCTACGCGCCGGTATAACAGTGCACACGTACACGCACGTGCCACAGTGGAGCGCTCCATCGGACTGATTAAGGGCAGATGGCTCTGTCTTGCATCACAGCGGATGGGGGGGGGGACCCTACTATACACGGCAGAAAAAGTATGCAACATTGTTTTAGCCTGTGGGGTTCTGCACAACATCACGCAGGAAAGCAGGATGCCATAAATGTAGTGATGGAGTCAGATGAGCTGATGCCCAGAGAGCAGAGTCCAGCACAGCCCCAACTGGGGGCTATACCAAGGAGACAGGGTATTATTCCTCGCTTTTAAAAGGTATAGTGTTATGTTTGGCAATGATACTCAATACAGGAAACATGACGATGCACAACTGTTACGTCCCTAATCCGTCTAGGGGTCAGAGGACGTAAACAATATAAAATAATAACCCGGTAGAGAACAAAAGATATCCGGTAACGCTGCCAACAAGAACTTAAAGGATTTATTGTACAAACTAAACACAAAACGATCTTCAAAAAGAAGACGAATCAACCAAATAAAAGAGATCCAAAAGAGACCGCGACTGGCCCACTGGCTCTGGTATTCTGCAGACTTCTCTCTCTGTTCTCTGGCTTCCACAG
This sequence comes from Perca fluviatilis, assembly GCF_010015445.1. Lineage (NCBI taxonomy): Eukaryota > Metazoa > Chordata > Actinopteri > Perciformes > Percidae > Perca > Perca fluviatilis. The sequence continues at coordinate 3,859,460 of NC_053132.1, forward strand.
CGCCTCCAACTGCCCAGCACCACACACTCTGTCTGGTGCCTTTAACACCTTTGGCTGGCTGATTAGCAGATCAGCTGCAGCTGCAGCACACACCTGAAGGGACACACACACACACACACACACACACACACACACACACACACACACACACACACACACACACACACACACACACACACACACACACACACACACACACACACACACACACACACACACACACACACACACACACACACACACACACACACACACACACACACACACACACACACACACACAGCAAAACAAGGCACGTAACAACAATTTTTAATAATTATTCTTCAGGTTTTCGTTCCTTTTTTAAGTGTCATTAATGGCCACAAGTGAACAACATATTTCTGCCATTGACCGAGTTTTTTCGGCTTGTTTTTCCAGCCCCTCTGCTGTCAGGAGACAGGGTCAGGGTGGAGGTCCAGCATGGGGGACGGAGGACACGCGCTCTCCCTCAGCTGTTACCTCATTCTGACTCATGAAAAAAACATGAGTAAAATAAAAGACACTGCATAACCTCTGCTACTGTGTGTTTATTTAAATAAAGGTACATCTACATGTAGGCCTAAGAGATTGCAATAGAAGCCTGTATTACTATTAGGACTATAGCACACATATGTCAAGGGTGTATAAATTACATAAACTTCAGCTGAGTCCGCAAAATCACACCACCAACATCGGCTTTTGTCTGAAGTTGAAAAGGTTACAAGACATACTGTATAACGCAGGAACTTCCCCCCAGAACTCAGAACCTTCTGAGGAACTCCTTGTGGTCCACCAGGGTCTTAATTAAGTTTTGGGGGCTTTATCTCACTCCCCATAAAGCCCCTGACCAGAGGGTAGTACTTTGTGAAAGTACAGCAACCGTCAGGGTTGTTTGCAGGGATGGTAGTTGCTGATTGGTCAAACAGACACAGATCAGTAATTTCAGTGTCTCAGTTGTGTGTGTTTTTTAAAGTGACATTACCTGCTTTAGACAATATTAAATCTGACACTATGAGCCAACTACTGGTTACCGATGTATCCATTGCCATTTTGGATTTACATGGACGCTGCGGTAACAGTTGCTAGGGGCAGTTAATCTTTCTTGCAATGAGTGAATAAATATGCCAATTTGTGACTTGTTATTTCTGTAAGTCGAGTTTTAAGCTTACTCTTAAATGTTGAGAAGGCGTCTGCCTCCCTAGCAAAACTGGAAACTGGTTCCACATGAGCACCACGAGTAACTCTGTCTTCTGGGACCAAAGTTCTCTAGTGAAGAGCAGTGTTTTTCTAGAGCAGGGGTCTTCAACGTTTTATAAGCCAAGGACCCTTTAACTGAGAGAGAGACAGCAGGGGCCGCCTACTACATATATTGTTTAAAATGAAGCTACATATACGTGTGGGCGGCCTTCAGCTTAGGCCTTTAGTGCATCGGTCGGTCTCGCTGTGTTTCTGACTGGGCATGTATGTATAAAGTGCTGATCTCAAAGGCCATGCATAGGAATCCATGGCATTTAGCCCATCTTAATGTGTGCTTCAAGTTGAATTATTATGTGTGCTACAAATTGAATATATATATATATATATATATATATATATATATATATATATTCAATTTTAGGACAGCTAATTTGTCTAAAAGTGGATGCAAAGTATGACATGCAGCTGGGAACTATGAGAAATGATTAAAGGATGAATTAAACAAATCAATGAACCATTAGAACACTTAACACTCCAGACTGATTTATAAAAGAGAACCTGAGTCTGTTGTGTGCTAAAGAAGGGACTCTAAATCACCTTTTAGAAGACAAAGGTTGGTATTCATCATTTAAAACATGCATGGAATCAGAAGAGACGCTGTTAGCGAGCCTGAGCATGCTCTTATTGAGGGTTGTATGAAAGGAGTTGCTCTCGTGGAATGAATACTTGGATAGATTCCAGTTTTACTTGGTAGCTGCTGGGACATGTCTTGCACCTATGATCTAACAGTCACAGAAAGAAATTCAGATGGGCTAATGAGTTCATGCACACTAATATTCCCCTATTATTCCTAATATGACAATATTCCAAATTTGATACAGGTCACGTAAACTGCATATTTACATGCCCTGTAGTCACTGTTCCATTATCTTTATTATGACTGTTATCGCCACTGTTCATCACACCCCCAACATGCCCCATCAGACACCACCTACCAAGAGTCTGGGTCTGCCGAGGTTTCTTCCTAAAAGGGAGTTTTTCCTCGCCAATAGCCACTGCTAATGCTTGGTCTTGAGGTAATTAGTGGAATTGTTGGGGCTTTGGAAATTAAAGTGTGGTCTAGACCTACTCTATCTGTAAAGTGTCTCGAGATAACTCTTGTTATGATTTGAGACTATAAATAAAATTGAATTGAAATTTTATATTCTGTTTGGATATAGCGAAAAGGGCCGGTTTCCGAATAAAGCATTTTCCTATTAAGACACTTGTGATATTCAAGGTATTATTCAGGTTTTAGAAGCATTCTTTGGACATGTATACAGCACATTGGGGATATGTAAAAAGCCGTAACAACAAATTATACAAGCAGATTCTTTCTTGGGTTTTAAATTATTAATAATACAAACGTGAATTCACAAAAACACTTAGGGGGTCATGAAAATATATTCAGATTAAGAAATTTCATGATCCACCTTATTTATTAAAAAGTATCGGTATCGTATTAAAATCCGCAATACTGGCCCTGTATTTACTTGGTATTGAATCAATACCAAAATATTGCAGTATGACACACCACTAGTTCACGGCCAGTTATGGGCAGTTTACAGCTTTGTGTTGTGGCTTTTGTATTTGTGTTGAAGCGTTTATATTTCTGTTGAACAGTCTCTAACACATTGAACGTGCACTGTACGCGGACTGCGGAATGTATCTTTTAACTGGCTACACACAGCGTAGGACTGTGAGAGTCACAGGCAAGACGGAGAGCTTTTGTTTTGAGATTGTTGTCGTTTCTTCAGTTTTTTGAGCCGGGGCAGCGCTGTGAAACGTCCATCTATCTCTCTCAAATTTTTACACTTGTAGAGTGAATGTCTGCGGAGCATACGCACCAATAAGGCGCTGCTCTCATGTCTGGTGTAGCCAGCTTCATTGATTATAGTGGAAGTGTAGTGTTGGAACATCCGCTCTGCATTTGTTACACATGTAATGTATCAGGCCGGTTATAGTCAGCTCAGTGTGTTGCTATGGTTGTTGTACTCAAACCACCTAGCTAACAGTTTGCAGGGCTACAGACCCAGTAGAGATGCATGCCCAGAAGAAAAGGAGACACACAGATACTTATAAACATTATCAAAGACTTGGATACCAACAGGTTTTTGGATGTGCGCAAACATCACAACACCAACATTTTCAAGAAACTGGTTGAAGGAATGAAAGTGGGACGCTGTGTTTACGTGGTCCAACAAGTCCGCCATCGGTGGGAAAACTTTGAAAAAATGATTCTATACTATTTTGCAAGGCTGCATGTAAACAGTAATTTTTATAGAATATTCACTTCCATTTGCCATGTAAACAGCCTACTCAGAATATGGTCTTTTTTAGAACAAGTGAAAAAACTGGAATATTATTTGCATGTAAACTTAGTCAGTGTATTTAACAGAAAGACATTTACTCAGCCCAGGATGTTTATTAATAATAATAATAATAATAATTGAAGTAGTCTACCTCACGTAAACCTACAATTACAGCTATTTTATTTTATATTTGACCTTTTATAAATCAATGGTGTCCTGGCTACCTTAAAGGTGCAGTGGTTACTGTTTAAATGGGTTAGCAGTATCTTTCCACAGATATTGAGACACACCTACTTTACTGGAAAATATAAGCCCTAGGCTATAGATGATTAAATGATCACACCATTTCTGCAGAACAAATATTTGAATAGATTCCAGTTGTATTGGTAGCTGCTGAAACACGTCTTGCACCTATGATATAACAGTCACACAAAACAAAATCAGGCAGTCATTGATGCATTTAACAGAAAGACCTTTACTCAGACCAGGGAGTTTAATAGTTTAGGTAGCTTTCATAACATAATCACAATAACTAGAACTTATTATAAAGCAATTTATAATATATTAATGGTTTGAATTAGAGATGCCCTTGATTGATCGACTGCCGATTATTATTAGTCAATATTTTCGTATAAACGCATGATCGGCTCCTCTTCAAAAAAAAGAAAGGTACACACAAAGTAAGACAAAAATTACACACATGGTACAAAAGATTAAAAGACATCAACAGGAAAGAAACATGTTTCATGGTATCCTCGGATCCAGATCTTATCTGGCAGCACTGAGTTTGGTTCAGCAACAGGATAGACTGATGTATAACAGAGTTCTTGAGCCTGGTGTGTCCAAACGAAGGGACTCTAAATCACCTGTTAGAAGACCAAAGTTGGGGTACCCGGGTGGCTCAGTTGGTAGAGCGCACACCCACATCTCACCCCCTCATGCTGCGTAGGATCCTTACTAAAAGTGTACGTACGCCCAAAAGCCAAAAATGGCGTACACCAAAAAAAATTCAGATTCATTAAACCGTGCGTACGCACATCTGTAAGCAATGTTCCCTTTATAAATCACAGATTACCCACAAGCGTGCGTACATGAATCAGCCTCTTATCCCGGCCTGTAAAACCCCATGTTTAACCATAAATAGTCAATGCAAAGCACCTTATGAATGCAGATCAGTAGGTTAATGGCCCTGGCAGTTTTTCTTTCGTTACGCCAAATCATGATGACTGGCTAAAAACTTCTCAGATGCTTGGAAATTGCTGAAAATTGAATTTTAATTTTGTGTAGCCCGTTTTCTTTGCTCGTCAGTGGTCATTGAAGAGAATTTGATAACTTCTAGTGGCGAGCCCATCAAGTGTCCAATGCTGGGAAGCGGGGCGATCAAGTACAGCATTACACAGTCAAAAAAACAAGACTGATCCGGAGAAACTCGAACACCTTCTGTAGAGCTGAGAGAAACCTAACTTAACGTGCATCTTTAGGTCACCCGGTCACTTCTTCTTTCAGGGAGACGACCTACTTTGATCAAAGGTTGTCAAAGAGTACATGAAATGCTGATGAGTTAAAACACAATGTAAGTCGGTGTGTTGTGCTTTTTGTGAAAGTACTTTGTGAGGAAGCTGATGGTTTAAAAAAATAATAAAGAACAAAAGTGAGTGGAGTCTGAGCTCTGAGTCGACATCGAGGAGGGTCAGAGTGAACAGCGTGAGTTGACTGGTGAGCATTGCTGCAGGGCTGAAACAACGCAAGATCCAAGCAAGACCCCCGATGCACACACACACACACAACTGAATTACACGGAAAACACACACACACACACACACACACACACACACACACACACACACACACACACACACACACACACACACACACACACACACACACACACACACACACACACACACACACAGAATTACACGGGGACACACACACAGACATCACATTGAGATAATGACACCACTGAAAAGAAAACCCTGACCTCACCTGTGCACCAACGCTGCACTCCCAGCAAATCATCTCTCAGCCAAAATATGTCCAAACACAGCAGTCACTCTGCTGCTATTCTTAAAGTAGAATTCCACTTATTACAAATTAGCTCTTTATAATAAACATACGTAGTTACACACGTGTGTGCATGTATGTATGTGTGCGCATTATATATATATATATATATATATATATATATATATATATATATATATATATATATATATATATATATATATATATATATATATATATATATATATGTGTGTGTGTGTGTGTGTGTGTGTGTGTACAGTATGTGTGTGTCACAGGTGTCAAACATTTTCACATTCATTCCTCAGGTAGAAGTAGAGACCTAAAAAAGTTCTATATTAACTTAGTGAAAGTTACAAGGTACTACTTATTTTGATTTTGTTTCAAGTGAATTTTAGAAAATTAGACAATGCATTATGTGAAAATAAATTGAAAAATAACTTGCTAAAACAGCTATTAAATGAAAAAAACGACTAATATGCAGTTCAAGATGCTTGATGCGGGCTGGTGAATACTTAGTCAGTCTGTCCATCCATCCATCTTCAGATAGTAAATCCATTCATGCTGTTTTCTTTTGGCACGGCTAACGGAACAAAGCCCATTCGATTTGTCAGTACTTTGTTCCCATCTACACACACACACACACACACACACACACACACACACACACACACACACACACACACACACACACACACACACACACACACACACACACACACACACACACACACACACACACACACACACACACACACACACACACACACACACACACACACACACACACACACACACACACACACACACACACACACACACACACACACACACACACACACACACACACACACACACACACACCAGGGTGGCCAAGCTCTGTTTTATCTGTCATATAAGCATTTTTAAGCTTTCTGAGGAAGCAGACGCTTTCTCCTGGGGCCTGTTTCACAAAAGCAGAATATATAAATCCAGGATAACTGATAAAGAGAGGCTTGACCTAGTCTAATCTCCAGCCTGGCCTTGGTGTGCTTCACCAAAGCCAGGCTGAGGAGGAGAGACTAGGTCAGACTGAGGAGGAGAGACTAGGTCAGGCTGAGGAGGAGAGACTAGGTCAGGCTGAGGAGGAGAGACTAGGTCAGACTGAGGAGGAGAGACTAGGTCAGGCTGAGGAGGAGAGACTAGGTCAGGCTGAGGAGGAGAGACTAGGTTGAGTCAGGCTGAGGAGGAGAGACTAGGTCAGGCTGAGGAGGAGAGACTAGGGTCAGACTGAGGAGGAGAGACCAGGTCAGGCTGAGGAGGAGAGACCAGGTCAGGCTGAGGAGGAGAGACTAGGTCAGGCTGAGGAGGAGAGACTAGGGTCAGGCTGAGGAGGAGAGACCAGGTCAGGCTGAGGAGGAGAGACCAGGTCAGGCTGAGGAGGAGAGACCAGGTCAGGCTGAGGAGGAGAGACTAGGTCAGGCTGAGGAGGAGAGACTAGGTCAGGCTGAGGAGGAGAGACTAGGTCAGACTGAGGAGGAGAGACTAGGTCAGGCTGAGGAGGAGAGACTAGGTCAGACTGAGGAGGAGAGACTAGGTCAGGCTGAGGAGGAGAGACTAGGTCAGGCTGAGGAGGAGAGACTAGGTCAGGCTGAGGAGGAGAGACTAGGTCAGGCTGAGGAGGAGAGACTAGGTCAGGCTGAGGAGGAGAGACTAGGTCAGGCTGAGGAGGAGAGACTAGGTCGAGTCAGGCTGAACTAATTCAGATAGATGCGCGTCCACGGCTTTCCTCAAAGACCGCGAGGTCGATCACAGATTTACTGATGCCAAAATGGAGAATACGCATTGTACATACTTTATACAGAGTGAGCAGCAGCTTCTTGTGGAAGTATGATGACGTGAAACACATTATTTGTATAAAAAGAAACACGGCCGCTGTAATGAAACAGTGAGAAAAAGCGAGGCAGACGATCACGGACCGACTGAATGTGTAAGCAGCTTAAACATATACATTAACTGACCTCTGCTCTGAATTATAGCCGTCATAATCATACCATTCAAGGATTAGGCTACTAATCATTTGCAAAAATTAACAGTTGCACCAAAGAACTTCTAATATACCAACAAGTGCCACTCCCTCGTTACTTCCGGCTTCTGAACTGTCTGCAGTTCCACCAGAGTTCCATATAGGGGGCGCTCACAGGCCAGTGCAGAATGAATGGGACTCTATGGAGCTATACCCCTCAAACCCCACTTTTCTCAGGATATCATTTTTTGTCTAGTAATTTGAATGTTGCATTCGAAAGGGGAGGCGAAGAAAATAAACACTGCTGGGTGTTAGATTTTTTTAAAGTAGCTTTTCTGTTCTAAAAAGCCTTTTAAAATGTCAATGACGTCATACACATATACGGCCAGAGATACTGCTTTACGGCAAGCGCTGAGTCGCTTCCTTTGTTCTCTCGAGGCATCGACAACACAGCTGACAGGTTAGGCTCTCCTTGTTACTCAACGTGCTAGAAAGAGGTTTGCTGATGTTTTAAAGACCACGCCGAAATATTCACTCTGATATTCAGGCTCTGCTTCGGATGCCGTCAAGCTGGAGCTCCGATCGTAATCACTCCTTCACTGACCAATCAGCATTCATTAGCAGAATGCTAGCGTGTTATGGGCTACAACGACTCAACCTGTAAGAAATCAAAAGGCCATAGGTACTCGTTCATTCAACTTTCGACCTATAACCCATGATGAACTTGCAAAATCTACAATCAAATCTGAGGTTTCTCAACGACAATCGGGCGAAAGAGACAAATTTAGCCGTCTAGCCTCATAGGGTCCCATTCATTCTGCACTGGACCGCGATCACCCCCAGTGGAACTCTGGTGGAACTGCAACCAAATCTGGTACAATGGGGCTGAATAGGGAGTGGAACGGCTTTCCGTAGAAAGGCTTTGGTTGCACTCTTTGCCTTAAAAGTAAGCAGAAGATAATATTACTTAGGAAATTTACTATGAAGATCAATTTTCTATAACGCTAGAATATGATGCTCTTTCACTCTTTCACTCTGTTTCTCCCTCTCTCTCATGGGCTAAAATATAAATTTCCTAAGTCATATTAACTTCCACTGCTCGCTTTTAATGCAACGTGTACAGCTGTTCGTTTTGCAAATGACAGTGACTCATTGAATGGTTTCAGTTAAGAGCAGTAGTTCATAAATATATATTTTTAGACTATCATTTAGTCTATTCGCCTTTTTTATTTTTTTTATAGAGGACGAGTTTCCTTCTCTCCATATGCCTTGCTCCATCATATATATGGGCATATAAAATGAATAAACTGAAGAAATTGGACTCTAAAATCTAGAATCTATAAAAGATTATTAAGTGATAAATTCCATGCACACTGTCAGGGCTAAATTAATCCAGGATAAAGGGGAAATCCTGGCTTAATCCCTTATATTGGTTTTGTGAAACAGGCCCCTGCTGCATGAGAGCTGTGTGTGTGTGTGTGTGTGTGTGTGTGTGTGTGTGTGTGTGTGTGTGTGTGTGTGTGTGTGTGTGTGTGTGTGTGTGTGTGTGTGTGTGTGTAAAACAACCTGTGTCTATACAGTATATATGAAAGGAATCTTAAAACAAAAAAACAACCTGAGGTACTCAGCCATTACTTTTGGTGCTTAGGTCTTCCTTTCTGCTTAACTACCACTCGCCTCACCTGAACTTTTTAAGACGATTTCCATCAAGTGTGTGTGTTTGAAACAAGTTGCTTCTGTGAAAAGAATACTTTAATAGATTCCAGTTTTACTTGGTAGCTGCTGGGACATGTCTAGCACCTCTGATCTAAGAGTCACAGAAAGAAATTCAGATGGGCACTAATGAGTTAATGCACACTAATATTCCACTATTATTCCTAATATGACAATATTCTGAATTTGATACAGGTCATGTAAACAACATATTCTGTTTGGATATCCCGAAAAAGGCCTAAATTAATCTAAATTAAGCATTTTCCTATTGAGATGTGGAATATGCCAGAATTATTTAGGTTTTAGAAGCATTCTTTGGACATGAATACAGCACATTGGGGTTATGCGTCTCAATCTGTGTTTTTGACGTAGTTTGGGACAGTTTACAGTAGTGGTGGGCGGAAAATGAAACAACGGCAATCTGTAGAATTTGAAAGAAGGCTGTAAGATACAGTGGTAACACAACAAAATATACATGCAAATAATTTAATGGGTTTTAATTTATTAATAATCCAAAGGTAAATTCACAAAAACACTTAAGGGTTAATGTATGTCAAGTAAGAAATCCACACACCCAAGTGCCTAACCTGTTTGTGGTTTCAGCAGAATCTGAAACACTGGAAACTAATCAAGTATTTGCTCCAGTTTCTGTTCCTTTTAAAACTGTAACCACTGCTGCTTTAAGGTCATTAGAAGCTAACACTGGATATGTTTTTAAGATGCATTTCAAGTAAGTAAGTAAATCACAAACACACACTAATCGTTTTTCCAACCTAACACAACCAGAGCGCTTTACACCACAGGAATGAATAACAGATTCTTACGTCTCAGACAAACACAAACTCTTTCGGAAAGTTTTAACGGAAAAAATGCAGAACCCCAGACAGCAGCACAGCATAATCTTGCCCATGCAAGATCAAGGGCCCGAATCAAGAGGGCATTTGGGCTTTTCAAGTCCCGTTTTCAGTGCCTTCAGCACCTAAGAGTCACCCCAGAGAGGGCCTGTGACATCATTGTTGCCCGCACAACATTGCCTGTCTCAGAAAGGAAAGGGCTCCCAGAGTAGCCTTGGACATGGACTGGGACTATGCAGCAATATCTCCAGACAATGTCAACAGCAGACTGGTCAGAGACCAATACGTTGCTAATTATTTTTTAATTCATCAATTATGTATGTTTCTTTTGGCTTTGGAAGCTGTTAGAATCTTTTCATTATCAGGAATAAACTGAGAACCACTGAAGTTATGATAAAGTTTGGTTTACTTGCAAGTAGAATCAGTTTACAGTAACTTCACACATAATAAAGCGTCGATGTCGTCAGTTTATAATCAGTCGAGGAGCCTGTCTTTTCTTTCCTCACCACACTTTGCTCCAGACAAAGACAAGACAGTAGCTCCTAGATACCAGATGGCAACCGCAACAGCAGTGTTTTGTCTTGTTATAATACAAACAGTTTTAATAATAATCAGGAGAAAAGTATGTATCACAATTTTTCTCTAACAGAAGCATACATTTAGTAGGCCTATATATCAAGGACAAGACACCACAATGTTTTTTGACCTTTTAATTTTTGTCTGATGAGCTCAGGAGAGAAAAAGAAGAAAAGATTAATAAACTGTTACTGTCATTCTTACAGTAAGCATTTAAATTATCCTTTACTTCTCTCTCCAGTTTCTTTATTTCCACATCCAGTTCCTGCATGGTTTTTCTTTTGATTTCCATATCAAGATCCATCTCCTGCATTTTGCGTTTCTTTAATTGAATTTTGATCTCTGCTAAATCTATTTGCTTCTGGAGGTGTGTGGTGTATAGGGATCTGACCGTTTGGGAACTAAATCTGATCGACCTCGTGGGTCTTTTGAGGAAAGCCGCGGATGTGCATCTAACCAAATGACTTCAGCCTGGCCTAACCTAGTCTCTCCTCCTCAGCCTAACCTAGTCTCTCCTCCTCAGCCTAACCTAGTCTCTCCTCCTCAGCCTAACCTAGTCTCTCCTCCTCAGCCTGACCTAGTCTCTCCTCCTCAGCCTGACCTAGTCTCAGCCTGACCTAGTCTCTCCTCCTCAGCCTGACCTAGTCTCTCCTCCTCAGCCTGACCTAGTCTCTCCTCCTCAGCCTGACCTAGTCTCTCCTCCTCAGCCTGACCTAGTCTCTCCTCCTCAGCCTGACCTAGTCTCTCCTCCTCAGCCTGACCTAGTCTCTCCTCCTCAGCCTGACCTAGTCTCAGCCTGACCTAGTCTCTCCTCTTCAGCCTGACCTAGTCTCTCCTCCTCAGCCTGACCTAGTCTCTCCTCCTCAGCCTGACCTAGTCTCTCCTCCTCAGCCTGACCTAGTCTCTCCTCCTCAGTCTGACCTAGTCTCTCCTCCTCAGCCTGGCTTGGCCTTTGTGAAACGCACCAAGCCAGGATGCACAGATTAGACTAGGTCAAGCCTCACTTTATCAGTTATCCTGCTTTTGTGGAACAGCCCCCAGGTGGAGCATGCGCCCATGTGTAGAGATGTATTCCTTCTATGTCAACGTGTTCGTCGGTTTTCAAAAGTTCATTCTCAATAAACCTTTGGGGGATTTGGTACAGGATTGGGGACCATTCAACATGCATGTTATTTAATATTGGCAAGCTTGTAACCAGTGTTTCACACTTTACCTAGTAAGAAAACACACACACACACACACACACACACACACACACACACACACACACACACACACACACACACACACACACACACACACACACACACACACACACACACACACACACACTAAAGTCCCAACAGTGACATCTACAGTCTGTAAATGTCCATTACACCTCATTATAAAGTGATAGAACAAACACACTTATGTTTAACAGAACAATCTCAAATCAAGCTCCACTTACTAACTTTTTACAGAGTTTCTATTCTTCGTCTGGGTATAGAGTTTACTCCGGTATATCAGTTGATATATAGTTATGGAGATGGTTATGAAGCTGTGGTAGGTTAAGGTTGAACTCTGACATGGTTTGACAAAACAATCCCAACTCACAGTCCCCTCACTAGCTTTATCTGTCGTTTAAATCAAACCACAGGGTCTTCAGCAGTCCTACAAATGATGCTTATATTAACTTAGGTCAGACATAACTTACAGTGCTGTGGAGTAAGGTATGTCTACACCACAGATACAAAAGATAGATAGATAGATAGATAGATAGATAGATAGATAGATAGATAGATAGATAGATAGATAGATCAGCAGTCAGCACAGAGACACAGCAGGGGGCGTCACACTTAACCAGCAGATCTGGGACTGAAATGTTTGACTTCTTTCAGAGATATGCATGACAGAGATGCGTAGTTTACAGTGAAACATGCATTAATAGGCTACGTTAATTACATAATCTGACACGTTATGCAAAAACAGCCCAATACAGCATCACAAAGCAGACATGAAAAAACACAAATGCATATTTACACAAAGAACAAGAGCCTGCTCAGTTTTGTGTAGACATGCAACTCGTCTGTTGATGACTTGCAACCCATCTGTGTTGTTGTACTCACCTGTCTCTACAGCATCCTGCAAGCCTTGCATTCAGCATCACCCTCCACGGTCTGATATGACCCGTCCACTCAGCCTCTACCGTTCCTTTGGACTCCAATTTTGAGTCAAGAATAAGCACTCATGACAGGGGTTGATTGTCAAAAACAGCAGAAAAGGCTAAAGATAGAAGGCCCTTCTGGTAGACCCACCATGAATCTTCATTCACCCGTTGGCCATGGAATTACTTCCTGTGTCTGTTTGTTTCCTCTCACTAAAGATGAATCCTTCATTTTAAAGCACTGTTGTACATTTTCATTGTTAAAGAGCAGCAAAACTCTGGGCCTGCACCCCCACTGACACAGTTATCAGTTCCACCTGTGCTTGTCCTCTTCATCTCTGTGTGAAGTTATGGCAGTTTAAACACTACTAGGCTTATGACTGCCCTCTTCAGGAAGTCCCTTTAAAGGCTCTGAACACCCCCACAGGTGTTTTCAGTCCACCTGGCTGATTGGACCTCTTCTCAGGACTGTGTGTTTAGACTCATTCATAGACATCTCTCTGGAATAGCTTGCCCCTCCCAATAAGAGAGTGTCCTACACTCAACACCTTTAAAACTCACTTAAAACAATGGCTCCTAGAAAACCACACATAGAAAATCAATCAGAATGGAAGAACGACATTACAAGAGATGAACGCTAGGAGAAAGACGTGAACTAGCTTGAGCCAGGGAGTGAAACAAGAGTAGCAAACAAATAGTGTTTTAAGCTCCCATATTTTATTTTCTGAAGTGTTTTATGTTACATTTTATCTACACAGGTAGACTGGGGTTATTTAATAAGTTTGACCCAAAGTTAGAAGTGTGAATGTTTGACTGCCTGAAGCCACGTCATACGCTGCAGGCAGACGGTAAAGATGGCGAGCCTCCCGTGAGAAGATCCACGATTGACAATCACATTGCATCCGTGTGGTTTCCCAGCGTGCTGTGCAAGGACACCAACTCATTCATCCAGGTTACGGTAGGACTGGTCTGCAACAATTCTTGATGTGAGTGGAGTTTGATGGACTTGGGATCTGGGTAAGAGCGGACTCACTGTAAACCGACAGCGCTTTTTCTTCTGCGTCACATCATGTGGAATTTGTATGGACTGCACGACTGCACTTGTTGAAAAGAGACTGATTAAGGTTTAACTGTGTGTTGAATATAATCCACCATAGCCTTTCATTCTGTTGAACTGTGAATGTTATATTTGATTTTACATTCCTTGTGTTATTTTCCATGTAGCCTATGTTGCGCTGAACTGGCAAATGGGTTTGATATTTCAAAAGCCTAGCTTCAGCAGCTCATTGGTGTAGCATGTTAATAGGACAATAACAAGAAATTCTAAAATAGCCCTAAATTGAAATAAGAATTAATGACTGAGATTGAAATTAGAATTTAAAGAGTTAACTCAAGATTATAAAAACTAAATAGCAAATTAAAGGGAAACTTTAATTGAACTTAAATTGAAAGTTATTCTGGAAACCAAATAGGTTGAGTCAAACTGAAAATAAGAAGAATAGTATTTCATTTATTTTTCATCCAAAGAAAAGGGTAAAACTTGAATGGATCGCATTTAAATGCAAATATTGTCTATGTTGTGTGAATTGTGTATGTAAACTATTATTTGGCACCATTTACTATTTTCGACTCCTTTTGATATAAACAAGCCGACATTCAAAATCACTTTTTTTGGTCTGGGTATTATTATTATTATTATTATTATTATTATTATTATCATTATTAAGCTACAAACTGCTCCTATGAACCTAGAGCCTGGTCCTAACTTATGTACTACTGGTAGGAAGTGCTACATGTGTTCTTATGATACTGTGAAGAAGGAAGGTATAAAGTCCTCTGAGGATTTATGTTCTAACATTGTAGAATTCTTCATATTAAAATATGATAATGTATCATGAACAATAAAGGTTATTATCTTTGGTACAGTCAACTTTTTCATCTAAAAGAAATAAAGTAGTACACAGTGGTGAAGTCAGGTCTCCACTTTATTGAATATTCTGCTCAAGAAGAGAGTAAACATATCCAACAGGTGTTACAGTGTCACAGGAATCTGACATTTCTTCAGCTCTGTAAACAGCAGCAGGGTTTGCAACTAAATGGTGTTAACAGTGACTCCCCCGTTTCTTTTATGATTTTTTTTGCATTGGGTTGAAAAAACAATTGTGTATCAATATTAGCTGTTTCTTTATGTATCAGCAAGTAGAATACAAAGTTACAATAGAAATAAGGATCTGGGATGTACCAATACATGTTTAAATTGTTAACCCTAACCCTTGTGGAGCACAGACTTAAAGACAGACAGTTTAAAAAGAAGGCTGTGCATCAAATCAATATAAACTGATTAACAGAAAAAAATCATTTCTATAAGCTCTATAATCAACAATAACATGGTTAACATCCATTAAAAAATGGTGTTAACAGTGACCCTCTCCTTTGAAACAGTAGGCTTTAATTAAACCCAAAGTTAAGTCTAAGGTACAGACTTATCAGGAAAACTAAATGATTCCTCTTATATTCTGAAAAGATAACTATTTAAAAAGAAAACTGCACGAAGAAGGAAATGAACAAAATGCTAAAATAAACAATAAGCACTTTAGGTAATTTATATCCCATCACCAACATGATAATTTCAACTAAACAAGTTAATCCTTTTTCTTTTACATCAGCTATGAGTTATGAGTTATATTTCAACATACTAATGTTGACAAAATCAATTGTGTATCAATATAAGCTCAGTATATTTAAGTATCAGGAAGTAGAATAAAAAGTTCAAATAAAAAGAATTATCTGTGACGTACCAAGCAATGAAAGTTTAAACTGATTGTGAAGCACTAACCAGTTTAAGAAGAAGGCTGTGCATCACATCAACATTAACTGATTAAAAGGAAAATACATTTCTTCAACTCTAAAAACATCCGCAAAGTGCTGAACATCTAACAAACTCTCTCCTCAATACAGTGGTCAATGATTGAACCCAAAGTCGAGGTTGAAGTACAGACATGTCCTTAACAAAAAAAACATGTATTCTGAGAAGAACAATCTAAAAAAAAAATACTTCAGAAAGAAGAAAAGGAACAAACTCCTTAAACAATGAGTTAACTATGAGTTATATTTAAACATACTAGTGTTGACAGAGCAATTGAGTATCCATATATGCTCTGTATCTTTAAGTATCAAGAAGTAAGCAATGAAAGTTTAAACTAATTATAAATTTGTGAAGTCCAAGCCAGTTTTACAATAAAGGCTGTGCATCAAATAGACATGAACTGCTAAATACACACACACACACTCACTTGATGATTGCATTTTCAATGTGTTTGGTCCCTCTGACATGGAATACATTGTATCGCTACTTACAGACTAAGAATCTGAGAAGTATTTGTTATTACTCCTATTCTAGTGGACACAGGTACGCATCGTTTTGTTCATAATAGACCATGAGTCCTGGGTAAACAGGCTCAGTGAATGTGGTGCGAAAGGTGTAGAGGTGCCTCAGTGTGTTAGAGGAGACTCTGTAGAAGGACAGAGTGCCAGCAGGCCAGTCCAGATACACCCCAACTCTGTTACAGCCATCAGAGGGGAAATATGTCCTCAGCACATCCTGATTATTTTTCAACGCTAAAAGTATGTGACCGGTTTCTCTTGTTTGACAGTTTTCGAAAGCCCACGATATGGCATTACGTCCAAACTGGCTCTCTAAATTGCCTGATTTTCTTTCAATTTCCCTGTATGCGACAGCAATATTAACATCACACTTATTGACGGAATTCTGACTCCACTTTACCTCCCAGTAATGTTTCCCAGATAAGCTCTCTTTGCACAACACCTGGTGTATTTGTGTAAACCTCTCTGGGTGATCAGGATATGACTGCCGTGCTCCATGTGTTGCCTTCTTGTTTCCCTCAGACAGAATGAGGTTGTCGTTAGCAGTGTTTGGGTCCAGGTTGAGATCACAGGCATCTGATGGAGAGACCAAAACAAAATGTGTTATCAGTTATTCTGATGGTCAAACAGGTTTCTGGAGGAGAGTTATTAGTACAGCATGTTTTTAAATCAAAAAGCATGGAAACAGACTTACACCAGATCAGATCTCTTCTGTCTGTGATGTTCTCCACAGGAGGGGAGGACAGGCTTTGAAAAATCTTCAGTGACCAGATTGCCGTTCTTGTAATGGTAGATGGTTGCTCCTGTGTGTGTTTCTTGTTAGCGATGGCTGCTATGACAAAACAGAATCCACTGTTGTTCTTCAGTGCTTTGGCAAAGTGATGGAAAGCTTTGGCTTTTTCTCTCATTTTGGTGACAACTTCAGCTGAGTAGTACCATGGATCTTCATTGGTACTTCCTAATTTAGGGAAGTCCAAGTAGTCGGCCATCACATCAAGGTCGTTATCACCCTTTTCCACTGGAAGTGAAAAACAAAGCACAGAGCATCTTCTACACCTGCAGCAAGAACCTGTCTGTCCAGCTCTGACTGATTTGGGGACGATCTTTATTCCCTCCATGGTATCTACACAGGATCTGATGACGTTGATTTCTCTCTCTTTACGATCCAGCCACTTGGTTAGTTTTTCCCTGACTGAATGGTGACTTGTCTCTGTCTTCAAAGAGTTGGTTCAGTGAGCTCTCATCTTCTTTCCCTTCACGGATGGAGGGAAGATTCTCCTTTAAGGCCTGCTGGAGTTTAGATGCATAACTACCACACAATTTTTGGAAAGTGATCAACTCTTCTCGAATCACAGGAAACTGCTCCACCACTTTCTCTTCCAGAGAATCGTTGCATCTCATTACTATTTCCCTTAATTTATCTAGACTATACTGCGCTTTCCCAACTACTCCATGGCTGATCTCTTTCTTCAGCTCAGCAGCTTCACAGTCAAGATTCTTCAGTGGCATCAGCCAGACCTTCACTGGAACAGCATTCTCTCCTTTTTCTCCCAGTAGCTTTGGGAGATGTTTGTAGGTCTTCATTGCATCTTCAAATGTTGCAGGGTTGCTATCAAGAATGAAGTCTCCGTTAGAATTTGCAGGAGAATTTCTGTGTCAGGGCTTTTTTCTTCATCAGTCAGCTTGAGCTTAGCTTCCCCCTCAATAGCAATTAGAGGAATCTTCTTCATCACAGCGTGCATGCTGCCCTGGATGTCCTGAACACTGCTGGCCTCTAATTTCTCACTGTCAAACACAAAAAGCATTTGCCCCATAAGTGATGCCGGTGACTACATGTGTTGCTGAGCTCTTCTTAATGACAGCCATCTGTTGGGGGTCCATGGTTAGTTGTTTAATCATTAACTGCTTGAAGTTGGTGGTAGCTTTGTACTGACACGTCACTCTGCTCTGATTGTGGAATTTCTTCTGATCATTCAGATACTTGGCAGATCCTCCAACCTCAATCAGTCCACCCAGGAAACTGGCCCTTGCAGAAGCTTCAACATCCAGCAGATTGCACTTGGATTCAGTGGAGTCAGAAGCAGAAATTTGAAATGCACTGGAGTGCTGAGGATTTTCTTTTATTTTGTCTTGTAGAGTTGTATCATCCCACAATGTCAAACCTATAGAAATTAGAAGAAAAAAAAATCAGTTATCAGGAAAATCATTTTTAAGGGTAGTTTCAGTTTCTTTTCAACATGGACCCTATTACCCCATGTATTTGTGTCCAACTGACTAATGTGGACAACAAATCTTTGAAATTAGTCCAGTATTGGGCGAGAACTCAGTAACTCCTCCCAAAATTTTGTCCACTAAAAGTGATGTTTTTTTCCACCGACAGGCTCAGATTGTTATTAAAAGTTTGTTGTGTGTGATGTTGTGTGTGTGTGTGTGTGTGTGTGTGTGTGTGTGTGTGTGTGTGTGTGTGTGTGTGTGTGTGTGTGTGTGTGTGTGTGTGTGTGTGTGTGTGTGTGTGTGTTTGTCTCTCTCAACTTAAAAGCAACTTCGCAGGGAGAGGAGACAAGATGATTAATGTTAGCGGCTAGGCGCCTTTGGTAGTTGTGTTTCTTTGTTCTACGAGCCTAGGTTAGCGTAGCTACCGTATCTGTGCGTGTGTGTGTGTGTGTGTGTGTGTTTGTGTGTGTGTGTGTGTGTGTGTGTGTGTGTGTGTGTGTGTGTGTGTGTGTGTGTTGTCAGTCCCGCTCTCATGCAAACAAAACACCTCGAACCAGAGAGCAAAGGACAGCAGAGAGAAAAAGCTGGAAGACTACACACACAATCAAGAACTACATCAAAACTATGTTTTCTCCTCTCCTGGTTTCTGCAGTACCAAAGTAACTGACCTTAAAAACATGTGTTTTTGACTTATTTAGAACTAATCCATATTTATGGTTGGGTTTCATAGGGCAACCTACGCCCAGGGCTGTTGTAAAACAGCTCCACTGACTATATTATGGGCTGAAGTTCTGCAGCAATAATTACAATTTAATGTTCAGAGAGTCCGCTTTTTGGCCAGAATATCAAAGTTTTTGGATGAAAAAACAAATCTAATTCTGGCAGGGGGCTTTAATTCAGCCTTATTTTGATAATGTGTGTGGCTCATGGTACAATGGTGTCACAGGGAACCTGAAACATAGGCTTCAGACGTCTCAAAACAAATTAATAAGGCTTATTTTAGACCTTCCCATAAGAACTCATCTGGAATCTTCCCAAATTGAAGAGGGTGGGAAGGTTGAAAGTTGAGGATCGATTGTCTCAGTTGCAGCTGGGTATGGTACATGAAAAATTGTTCATGGAGATGTTCCCAAATATTTTAGAAATTATTTTAAGAGAGTAAATGAAGTTCACAAGTACTCCACTAGGGGTAGCTCACAGCCTCTTTTTTCCTTCCTCTTCCCCAGGCCTCTTCGGCTCTCGGTTTCCCGCAAGTGGCCCCTCTCTTTCCCCGAGTGGCCCCTCTGCGTTTCCCCAGTGGCCCCTCTCTCTCCCAGTGGCCCCCTCTGTTTCCCGAGTGGCCCCTCTGTTTCCCCAGGCTCTCCAGGCCCTCTATGGTTCCCTGTGCCCCCAGGACTCTCTGTTCCCTGTACCCCAGTGACTCTCTGCCTCCCTTTGCCCTTCTTGGGCCCTTTCGGACTTGTTCTGTTTTTGTATTTTTGGGATTTTCTACCCGCCCTCCCTGGGTTGTTTTTGTTCGGTTTAGACGTCTGGAATCCGTCCCTTGGAGAGGGGGTACTGTTATGGTTTTGATGTTTTGCTTTGTATTTTGTTCCATTTCTGTTACCTGTTTGGTCATTTCTGTTGCCTGTATTATTGATTTCTGTATGTTTCCTGTGTTTGTATATTCAGTTTATTTCTGTTCCCTGTTGTGTTGACCTATCCTGTCCTGTGCATCGTGGTCTGTATATTTTGTTGTGTATTTTTCTGTTGTGCATTTCCCTGTTCTGCTTCCTGTTTTATTTTGATAGTCTGTTTTCTGTCTTATCATGTCTAGTCTTACTTCCTGTGTTTTCCCGCCTTCATTGATTGTCCTGCCCCGCCCTGATGTGTTTCACCTGCTATATCACCTGGCCCTCATTTGTTCATTACCTCTTGTATTTAACCTCTGTGTTCCCTCTGTCTCTTGTTGGATTGTTTTGTGTCCGTTGTGCCCGTGTCCTGTCGGTAGTGTTGGTATTCTGTTGCTTTGTTTGAGCCTGGAGCCTTGTTTTTCCTTGGTTGTTTTTTTTTTCTTGTTTTTCCCAGTCTCTGTACTGCCGCTTTTTGTAATAAATCCTCAGTTCGAACCTTCTCCTGCCTGCCTGCTCTCTTCGTTTGGGCCCACATTCCCTGCTCCCACACAACACTACTGGGTACAATCCTGACTTCCAGCCGGGGTTAATTGATGCTGGCTTTACACAATGGGGTAATAGTGGCATTAACACATTAAAAGATTTATTTACTGATAATATGTTACTGTCATCTCAACAAATGGTTGAGAAATATGGTATCCCCAGACAAGATTTCTTTAGATATTTACAGATTAGGCATTATATACTGCATTTTACAACCTTAATTGGTAATCTTGAAGTATCCCCTCTTGACAAATGCTTGTTTCAAACAGTTGGGAAAAGGTCTGTCAGCCTGTTCTATGTAGCTATGTGTGCTGAACCACCTCTAGCTTTGCAAGGGCTTAGAGATAAATGGTAGAGGGACCTTTCTGTTACTATCAGCGATAATGAGTGTGAAGATATATGGAGATAACTCAATTTTAGTTTGTAATCATGCCAAAGCAATACAATTTAAGATTACACAGAATGCATATATCTCCACACCGCAGACATTATTTCAACCCTACTCTTTCACCCATATGCCTTAAATGTAAAACAGAGGTTGGTACTTTATCTCATTGCCTTTGGTCTTGCCACAAACTACAGAGGTACTGGCTTAATAATTTATCAGAAATTGAAAAGATACTAGGCTTGAAGCTGCAGATTGACCCAGTGTCTCTCATTCAAGGCCTCCCACCCAGATATGTACTGTTGGCAAAAAAGGGATTGTACTGTATTCTCACATATGCTGCAAAGGGAAGAACATTTTACTGCAGTGGATTAGCAAAAATGAACCAATTGTTAAGGTTTGGCATAAAGTGCTGTTTGGGTTAGTACTAAAGATGTTCCAATACCGATACTGGTATCGGTACTGCCTAAAACGCTGGTATCGGTAAGTACTGGAGTTTATGCACCGATCCGATACACGTAATAATGCCCTAAAGAAAATCTATGTTAAAATAGTTTGTTATTTTTCCGTTATAACTGACTGTCAAACTGGATATTAAAAAAAGTTCTGTGGCATTCATTGTTTGTTCATGTTTGTTCATGTTTCACAAAGAGTTGAACCTGAGCCAGACTGACAACAAGGATAGAAATAATATCACATCCATACAGGGATAGTAGTATACAGTTGTTAAAACATAATAAAATATATGACACACTGGTATCGGATCAATTACTCTGTATCGGGCCGATCATAGTTCAGGTATCAAAATCTGTATCGGGAAGCAAAAAATGGTATCGGGCCATCTCTAGTTAGTACCACTGGATTATGACATGCATGTTACATTCAAAGTCAAATCAATTCTTCAAAGTTTGGGAGCCATATTTGAATTATTTGGAGCCTGATGTTTCTGCCATCTTGCTACAGGGATTCCCTGAATTATCTTGATAAGAGAGAGCGATTTCCCATTATTTGTATAACTTTTGGTTGTATGTATGTAACTAAGCCAGTGTTGTTTTTGGGTTTGTTTGTGGTGTGTTGGTATGGTGATTTGTTTTCTTCAATGTATTTCATGGTGGATTCTTGTTTTATTTGTTGTAAATTGTGAAAACTAATAAAAATATTGAATAACAAAATCTGATGTTAACATATAAATTAAACTCCCCGTTTACCCGGTGGTACAGCTGAAACCATTAGTCAATTTTTTAAGATTTTTGTTTGTATAAATCTTGATTTATTTTAATTTTTAATGTTAAGTATTATTTAATATTTATTTCAATTTCAATTTTCTTTCAATATTTTCCATATTTTTAATATTTTTTTTTGACATTTTATTACATTGTGTTATTTTTTTTTAAATATTTTAAATATTTTAGTAATAATGGGGAACAAAATGTTCTGATTCAAGGTTCACAAATGTATTCAGATGATTCAGAATCTGCCAAGTCATTGCTGATAATCCCATACCTAAACGATGACACAGCCTGCAGAGTTGTTGGTCTGACAGTCAGATATATTAAAAATATTTTTTAAAAAGAATGTAGACAGCACTTACCTGTGATTTGTTCATCTTTCCGAGCATCATAGAGCATTCCCAGGGTGAAAGGGTGACCCCGGGGCAGCAATGTTCATGTTATCTGAGGCCACTTCTCCAACCTGTTAGGAAAGTGAACACAGCCTTAAGTACTTATTGTACACTCTAAAGTAGTACGAGTCCTTTACACCAACAGGAAGACGACAAAGATAAGAGACAGACAGACTGATGTTCTATGGTGATTAGAAAAACCAGTATTTCCCTGTAGATTCTAGCCTGACACTGACAGTCTTACACAGTTCAGTAAAAGTCTAAATATATATCTGTTTTCACCCTCTGTCTCTGTGTGCCCAGTTTGTCCTCACCTGGAGAAGTTGTGTAGATCAGGTGAGTTGTGTGAGAGTCTTCTTGACTTCCAACCAGAGCTGCAGTGTGATGATCTGAGCTGTGAGAGTCCTTATATCCTGTCAGATACTCTCTTCTACTGACTCCTCCCATGAAACGCCTCAACATGCTGACATCAACCATTTCTTTATGTAACAGGCCTGTAGTCAGACTTTAATTTTGTTATAATTTAGCAATAGGGTTTGATTTAACGTCATCATTGGCAAGACAATGATGCAGCTAGTAAGCATCACTGAAGTGCCAATAATGTGACGTCAAATTGAACACTCCAGTATAATACTGTGATTGTACAACAATGGTTACCGACAAAATAAAAGACAAAACTGTATTCATTCATATTTTCAATGTGTTAATATTTTATTTTGTCTTTGCTATTACAATTTTGCATTCATATTAAGTAGTATTTTTTTTTTTTACAGAATTTGGTAGCCTCACCCCTGCATTAACTCTGACTCCCTGTTGAAGACTTTTGGCATAGACTATATATAATTATTAATATTACGATACACAACAACAGTTGCCAACAAAATAAAAGTTTAAATCAAAATGTATTCCAAATGTGGGGGAATTCTCTTAAAATATATTTTTTTAAATAATTAGTCAGCCAGTCAACTTAAGCTAACGTTAGATTTGTAGAGATTGTGGGATTTCCCAAACTGAATAATTAAACACCAAACTGGTTTGCGAGCTCTATCTTGTTACATAGTCAGCTGCAAATATCGCTCGACCCCAAAAAAATTCTAACAAAAAATTTTTCAGTGGTTTACAGTAGTATCAGATGTACCCAAAAACATACTAAAAGTTTACCAAAGTTTGACTTCAAGAAAGGCCCCATTTTCAAAATGGCAGCCGCCAGGTCCTTAAAAGACCATTACTCCTTTGTATTCCTACTACACCATGAATACTGGTACCTTATACATGTTTATATATATATATATATGTGTATATATATATATGTATGTATGTATGTATGTATATATAAATATAAAATTGTAATTGTAATTATAAAATTTCCCTTAAGTAATTGCATATTTCTCATATCATTTTGCCTAGTGTTGGTGGTTTCTGTCCATCAGCTCCCTTCTGATGAACCTCTACCACATCAGAGCCATCTCTTAAGTTTTTACAGCAAATGTGGCAAGTTTCTTGGTTTACAACAATATGACTCATGTTCAAAGTTGGAGTGTACTTTTTCCTCAAGCTAATCCAACAATGTCATCCTCTCTTAATACACTCACATTGTTGGCCTTTGTCATGTGTTAGAAATCTTTCTAATGTTCTTTTGACAACCCCATAAAATGACACTGAGCATGTGTCTGAGAATAACACATTTGTGCTGTAATATACACTACACGGTCAAAGGTTTTAGAACACCCAATCTTTTAAGTTTTTTTATTGAAATTTGAGCAGTTCAACTCCAATGAATAGCTTGAAATGATCCAACGGTAAGTAGTTAACTGCTTGAGGTTAAAAAAATAAGTAAGGTTACTCAAAACTGAAAAATAATGTACATTTCAGAATTTTACAAAAGGCCTTTTTCAGGGAACAAGAAATGGGTTAACAACGTAAAGCTGTTCTGGAGGTTGATCAAGCTTTGAATGTTGGTGCTACCAATTCCCACAGGTGTTCCAACTTGTCTGGATTACTTACAACCCCCTCTGTTTGTATAAAAGTATTGTTGGAACACACTGTGGTACCATACCCTCGTGAGCATTGTATGAACAGTATTGTACTGCAGAAAGTAGTATGTTGCTATAAAAATGGTGGGAAAAAGAAAATTAACAATGGAAGACCATCATAACACTTAAGAATGTTGGTCTTTCCTACAGAGAAGTTCGGAAGAAAGTCAAGGTGTCAGTGAGTACAGTATTCTTCACCATCAAAAGGCACTTAGAAACTGGGGAAACTCTGACAGGAAGAGGTCTGGCAGACCCAAAGCCACAACAGAATCAGAAGACAAGTTTCTGAGAGTCAACAGCTTGCCTGATAGGCGGCTCACAGGACAACAGCTTCAAGCACAGCTTAATAGTGGTCGTAATAAGCAAGTCTCAGTTTCAACTGGAAAGAGAAGACTTCGAGCTGCAGGTTTGATAGGTCGAGTTGCAGCAAGACAGCCATTGCTAAGACGTCAGAATAAGAAAAAGAGGCTTGCCTGGGCCAAGAAACATCGTCAATGGACTACTGAAGACTGGAAGAAGGTGTTATGGACTGATAATAAAAATTTGAAATCTTCGGTTCATCACGCAGGATTTTTATGCCGCCATCAAGTAGGTGAAAGGATGGTTCCTCAGTGTGTGACATCAACTGTCAAACATGGAGGAGGAAGCGTGATGGTGTGGGGCTGTTTTGCTGGATCCAGGGTTGGTGATTTGTACAGAGTGAAAGGCACCCTGAACCAAAAGCTACCACAGCATTTTGCAGTGCCATGCAGTACCCTCTGGTATGGGCCTAGTTGGTCAGGGGTTCATCCTACAGCAAGATAATGACCCAAAACATAAGTCCAAGCTATGCCAGAACTACCTTAGCAAAAAGAACAAGATGGTAAGCTTAAAAACATGGAGTGGCCAGCACAGTCACCAGACTTAAACCCCATTGAGCTGGTTTGGGATGAACTGGACAGAAAAGTGAAAGCAAAACAACCTACAAGTGCCACACATTTATGGGAACTTTTGCTACAGAGTTGGGAAGAACTTTCTGAAGAATATTTGATTTCCATTGTAGAAAGAATGCCACTTCAGCTGTTATATCTGCCAAAGGGGGGCTACTTTGATGAGTCAAAAAATTTTAGACTACATTTTGGTTTATAAATTGATTCCATGATTTCTTTTTTAACTTAAATTTGTTCTATTCTTGCATTTGAGAGTACAATGAGACATTGAACTACATGAATTTCAATTAAAACCTGGAAAAACTGGGGTGTTCTAAAACTTTTGACCGTAGTGTACATTTTTTTTTACCCACCACATGGTGGAGGTGTGGTGGTGGGGGTAAAAGTAATTTAAGTTACTTTTGGGTGGAATACCTTTTACATTGAATGTCAAGTCTGTGTTTTAGCCAAAAAGGGTATGTGTCCAAAAACGCATACTGAATAGGAGTTACATGACATAGGCTAAATCGTTTACATCTCTGATTCACCCCCAAAAACATAAAACCTTACAGTTATCTCACAAAATGTATTCCATAAGTATGTCATCATGTCAGTGCAATTTAGACAAGTCCAATGGATTCATAGACCCAGAAAACATGGGGTTAGACACCAAGATTACTTGGCTAGGTCAAATAATGAAGGAGTTAGGATATTTTGAGGGCTTCCTGCCCATCTTGGACGCCATCTTGAAAATTACACTTTTATAGTGGTCAAACTTTGGAAACTTTTAGTATGTTATTAAGGACACCTAATACTACAAAAACAGCTGAGAAACCTTTTGTTAGAATTTTTTTAGGGTTTAGGTTTTTTTTCATATATGCAGCGCTACTAATATATCTCGAGGGCATATCTGCTGAAATATTTTTTTATTTCCATGGATATATTGAGATACTAATACGTCCGAGCTTCAAGCAACAGAGACAATTTCCTGTCTGACGTCAGTCAGCGCTAATTTAAGGTAACGTTAGCTTTGTAGAGATCGTTTTGTAGAGGATTTCCCCAAACTGAATAAGTACCACGTGTAAACTCAAAACTGCTTTGATAGCTGAATCTTGTTGTCAGTGAGTTATCTGCTGAAACATTTTAATTTTTCCATCAACAAATTCAGCTTCTGTAAGTTCCGCTAAATTCACATGTAGCAGCTATTGTTAACATGACACCGTGCCACGGCACAGCTGATCCACCATATCCAGGAAAAGTTAACTTCAGATCGTTCACAAATTTTAATCTGATGAATCAATGTATATACAAATTAGTTGAAGAATTTCTGTGTGTTCCACTGTGGTCCCCCAATTATTTTCATGAATACAAATAATTTAAAAACAGTTTATGATTCAACTCTGTATATATATATATATATATATATATATATATATATATATATATATATATATATATAGTACTTTTATTTTGTTGGTAACCGTTATACAACTCTGCTGATTATACAAAATAATTTCTATGTCAACATTACAGAGTTGATATATATATATATATATATATATATATATATATATATATATATATATATATATATATATATATATATATACATGTATATATATATATATACATATACATATACATATGTATATAAATACATAAATACACATATATACACACTCATATACATACATATATATACACATATACATATGTATTTATATATATATATATGTATACATATGTGTGCATATATATATGTGTATTTATGTATTTATATAAATATGTTCATGTTTTTCATATATATATACACATATGTATACAAATACATATGTTTATGTACATATAAATATGTATATGTATATATGTATATTTGTTTTCTTTCAGGTGTTCTTTTTGTGTCATGTTTGTGCTCCCCATCTTCTGCCTCTCCTCTCCTCGACCTGCTATGCTTGGTGATTAATTATCCCTCTCCAATGTTATCAGACCCTTTGTCTCAGAATTTCCCCTCATATCTGCTTATGCTCATTGTTCCCTGTTATTAGGCTAAATGCTGTGTATACATTATAGCCACCACACACAGACGGATCCTGGACATGGGCTTGTCATGCCACTCCTGAACAACAAACAATGTTGTTATCAGAAGCGTCTTATCTGGGCTAAAGAAAAATATAACTGCTCTGTTGCTCCATGATCCAAAGTCTCTCTTTTCTGATGATAGCACATTTTTCATCTCATTTGGAAACCAAGGTCCCAGAGTCTGTAAGAAGAATGCAGAGGCACACAATCCAAGATGCTTGAAGTCCAGTGTGAAGTTTCCACAGTCTGTGTTGATTGGGGAGCCATGTCATCTGCTGGTGTTGGTCCAGTGTGCTTTATAAAGTCCTGAGTCAACGCAGCCATCTACCAGGACATTTTAGAATCTTCATGTATCCTTCAGCAGACAAGCTTTATGGAGATGCTGACTTCATTTTTCAGCAGGACTTGGCACCTGCCCACACTCGCCAAAAGAACCAAAACCTGGTTCAATGACAATGGGATTACTGTGCTTGATTGGCCAGCAACTCGCCTGACCTGAACCCCTTAGAGAATCTATGGGGCAGTGCCAAGAGAAAGATTAGAGACATGAGACCGAACAATGCAGAAGAGCTGAAGGTCGCCACTGAAGCATCCTGGTCTTCCATATAACACGTCAGCAGTGCCACAGGCTGATAGCATCCATGCCATGCCGCATTGAGGCAGGAATTAATGCAAAGGGGCCAAAACCAAGTACTGAGTACATATGCATGATTATACTTCTCAGAGGGCTGACATTTCTGTATTGAAAATCCTTTTTTCATTGATTTCATGTAATATTCTAATTTTTTGAGATTTTGACTTTGGGGTTTTCAAAAGCTGTAAGCCATAATCATCAAAATTATAAAAATATAGCAGACCAAAAAGCAATCAATTCTAGAATCTTGATCCGGAGTTTGCGTAGTAGCAGCAGGCAAGAACTGGAAACCTTTACAATATTCGTCTGCTATTTCACCACTCAATGCCCCACAACTTTATCGAACTATGAGCCGCAGTTCAATCATGCGAGGCTCAGCTGGAGCTCATCAAGAGATTCGGCATCATCGTTGCTACAGCCCTTAGCGATGTGCCCCGGCCCCGGCAGGGAAGGAGACAGGCTGCTATGCGCTGTAGCGGCTTTTCCAGCAGGCTGGTGGTGGCCGGGATCGCTTCCCTTACCGGCGGCCAGTAATACTCACAGCAGCCGCAGTCAGCTGGAAGACGTTTCAGACCCCCCACCAGCCGTTGGGCCACGCCTCCTCATTTAAATTGACACCTGTTCCTTCTAAATGAAAAGCTTAATGTTAAATTGAAATCTAAAAGGTGAATCTTATGTCAATGTCAAATGTAAAACATAACATTCAAAAGATAAAATGTGAAATTGAAAATTATAAAGGGAAAGGCTAAAAATAAAATTATTTCGTTTTTTCTATTTGAGATTTTAATTTTAAGTATTTCCATTTCACATTTAATTATGGCATGATTTTTCCTAGTAGTGTAGTAAAATACTATTTTTAATTAAAATAATACTATTTTTTTATTTGATCTTGCTTCATTTTCTCTTTGGACTTTCAATTTGAATTATGAATAAATATTCCCACCATAGCGTCCAGCCTTTTTCAGAATGAGAACAATGCCTTTAAGTGCATTTTGCTATCACTGCAGACTTATCTTTGTGTAATCATTCATTTCTAGTCAATCATTGCTGTTCTTGTATATCACACTACACTAAAGCTGCTGGCGGGACAGGTTAAAAAAAGGGCAATGTTAAGGCCTGGTTTCCAAACTGATTTATCTCACAGTATTCTTTCCTGGCAGTATATGCTTTTAGTAGGGCCGCATCACTTGCACAGCCAAGTGATGCTGCATCATGGATATCATTTTATTACTTTTTGTTCAGAAGCATTTTTTATTTTGAAATAAAGAAGTCGTAAAACATAAAGCTGTATATTTTCCTTTAGGGGTTTAAACATTGTGACTGACAGTGGAATTAGCTGCAATACAACGGGCAACAGCTGAAATCTTGAAAGGGGAAGGTTACATAAAGTCCTCTGAGGATTTATGTTCTATCATTGTCGGGATCTTTGGATTAAAATATGATAATGTGTGATGAATAATGTTATAATCTTTGGTACAGTCAACTTTTTAATCTAAAAGAAATAAAGTAGCGGACAGTGGTGAAGTCAGGTCTCCACTTTATTGAATATTCTGCTCAAGAAGAGAGTAAACATATCCAACAGGTGTTACAGTGTCACAGGAATCTGACATTTCTTCAGCTCTGTAAACAGCAGCAGGGTTTGCAACAAAATGATGTTAACAGTGACTCCTTTTTCTTTTACATGAGCTATTAATTATAATTAAACATGCTTGTGTTGACAAAGCAATTGTGTATCGATATAAGCTCTGTATCTTTAAGTATCAGGAAGTAAAATACAAAGTGACAATAGAAAGAATTATATGTGATGTACCAAGAAATGGAAGTTTAAACTGATTGTGAATCACTAACCAGTTTGAGAAGAAGGCTGTGCATCAAATCAACATCAACTGATTAACAGGAAAATCATAAACACCAGCAATGTAATTAACATCTAACATAAAAAATGGTGTCAACAGTAACTCTCTTTTAAAACTGTAGTCATTAACTGAAGCCAAAGTCAAGGTTGCGGTACAGACTAGAAAAACTAAAAGCTAAATTAAACAATAGGCATTTTAGCTCATTTGTATCCCATCACCAACAAGATAAATTCAACAAAACAAGTTTTTCCTTCAACATTTTTTTATTTAACCTCTATTTAACCAGGTTAGTCTTATCGAGATATAACATATATTTTTCAAGAGAAACCTGGCCAAGATAGCAGAAAAAGTTAGTTATATATAAAAACTATTTACAATCACAAAACAAAAAAAGAGGCAAAGCCAACTCAAGTGCATTTCAATTAAATAAAAGTATCATTAGTTAAAACATTTGCACGTGTGGATGGACTCATGTTCTATGGTTTTAACATAACCTTTAAAATCATTTAAGGAAATTAGACACTGCACTATTAGTGTTTTCTGTAGATCATTCCAAGTAGAAGGTGCAGCAAACATATAAGCCTTTTAAACAAATCTGTCTGGGCTTGAGGTACATTCAATGAGAAATAGTGTTCTGGGACCATAAACCATGAGTACTCTGTGTAAAAGAAAGAAATTCAGATATGTAACATGGGAGCCTGCCTAAAATGCCTTTGTATGGGACCATATAAAAAGTGAGTAAGCGCGGTTTGACAGAGAGGGCAAATTCACTGTGGAGTAAAGTGTACAGTGATGAGTGAGGGGTCTGCAATTTGGAAATGAACCTTAAAGCTCCATGATACACAGCTTCCAAAATTTGAAGACACTTTGAGCACATGAGCTAGGAGTTATATATGAATATTACATTTGTTGATTTATGGTCTGGCAGGAGAATGACCTCTTTGGTAAAAGACTGAGCCACAGGGCAGCTTAACTGTGCCTGAAACCTTAAACATTAAAGAAAAAAAAAAAATCAACTATAGTCACTTACATTAAACACTAAACATTATGTACTACATTATACATTTATATACAATAGTATTACCTAGGTTTAGCTCCTCAGTACATCTGACTTTCTCACTGATCACAACCCCATCAGCTTCTCAGGTCATCAGGCAGAGGCCTT
Source organism: Perca fluviatilis (assembly GCF_010015445.1). Classification (NCBI taxonomy): domain Eukaryota; kingdom Metazoa; phylum Chordata; class Actinopteri; order Perciformes; family Percidae; genus Perca; species Perca fluviatilis. Next base: position 3,890,774 of record NC_053132.1, read on the forward strand.
CTAGCAGTTTTAGAATTATTTTTATTTTATTGAGTGTCTTCTAGCTGTACCCAGAATTAGATCCAGGTCTGGTGAGGGGGCATCAGTTACTGTGGTCCTGCTCTCTGGAACAAGCTGCCTAATGACCACAACAACTGCGTCCACATTCAAAAGCAAACTCAAAATCTTAGTGTTTTTGTCCGCATTTGTTTTATTAAGTGTGTGGTGTGTGTGTGTTTGTGTGTGTGTGTGTGTGTGTGTGTGTGTGTGTGTGTGTGTGTGTGTGTGTGTGTGTGTGTGTGTGTGTGTGTGTGTGTGTGTGTGTGTGTGTACACATTTGTATGGTCACACTCTATGCATTTTTGTTGTCTTATTGTGTTTCATCTATTTCTGTTCATGCTTTGTTTTAATGGACTTCAGGGTTTAGCCAGTTGTAATGAAAGCTGTTGTACAAATAAAATTGACATTGAACAGTAGCCTACAGAGTATATTCACTCATAGTTTCTGTTTACAACTGTGTTAACAGTGAATTTATTTTAAACTGTAGTTATGTTTTTGTGGTTGATTACATTAATAATAGCACTGCCACTGACATGGTATGATCTTAAATTGGGTACCCCCATATTGTAACACAATACCATACACAGTCCTATATATTTATCTTTATTTATCTGTAGTTTATTGTTTTTTACTGTTTACTTTTTGGTTTAAAAAAATATTTAGCTAAAGGTTTATTGTTATTCTTATACTGTATTTTTCTATACTGTATTTTTTATACCTCTTTCTTTAAAGAGTGTTTTCTAAGCTGCCGAAATCTGCTAATTTCCTTGTGGGAGTCATCCCAAAAGGATCAATAAAGAGAAGTCTAAGTCTAAGTACAGCAATACAACGTAGGCCTAACTAAAAACTGATTTAATGCAATTTATTAATTTGAAAGGCCTCACAAACATCTTGAATCCAATTACTTAACTTTACTACTACTTCAATTAGGATGGTGTTACTGCATAGGACAATTAAAACGTTACTAATATCAGGCTAATGGACCTTTTTCACAGCAGACATGTTGGATTGTCATAGTAGGAAAAGCCCAGCTGAAGTTGATGACCTTAACGATGGCTCAATTCCATCAAGTGTCCCAGTAAGATATTTCAGTGAGTCAGCATGCACAATACCAGGACCTCTCCTAAGTGGAATGCAGCCATCAGTAATGGTTTAATACCAGGACCTCTCCTAAGTGGAATGCAGCCATCATTAATGGTTTAATACCAGGACCTCTCCTAAGTGGAATGGCAGCCATCATTAATGGTTTAATACCAGGGACCTCTCCTAAGTGGAATGCAGCCATCAGTAATGGTTTAATACCAGGACCTCTCTCCTAAGTGGAATGTAGCATCAGTAATGGTTTAATACCAGGGCCTCTCCTAAGTGGAAAGCAGCCATCAGTAATGGTTTAATACCAGGACCTCTCCTAAGTGGAATGTAGCATCAGTAATGGTTTAATACCAGGACCTCTCCTAAGTGGAATGCAGCCATCAGTAATGGTTTAATACCAGGGCCTCTCCTAAGTGGAATGCAGCCATCAGTAATGGTTTAATACCAGGGCCTCTCCTAAGTGGAAAGCAGCCATCAGTAATGGTTTAATACCAGGACCTCTCCTAAGTGGAATGTAGCATCAGTAATGGTTTAATACCAGGGCCCTCTCCTAAGTGGAATGTAGCATCAGTAATGGTTTAATACCAGGGTCTCTCCTAAGTGGAAAGCAGCCATCAGTAATGGTTTAATACCAGGACCTCTCCTAAGTGGAATGCAGCCATCAGTAATGGGTTTTGAATACACCTGTGCTTTTCCTACTATGACATGTCAACATGTCTGCCGTGAAAAAGGTCTAGAGAGCTCAACATTAAAAAAAAGGCAAAAAGGGCAAAGTTACAAGACCATGTACAGAAACTATCATAGACTTCAATGGTGAAGGTCGCCGCATTACCTCAAGGTTTTGTGGGTACGGTAAGCATTTCCATGGTAACAGCGAGTTGGACCAATCATAGACGTCGCTGCTACGCTTAAGATTGTAGGTAGTGTAGTTTTTCTCCATATGGTCGCTAATAAAACATGTTTTTCTAAAACAAGGTTGATTTCATACAGACTTTTACCTTCTACAGGAGCAGAAACTTTCCTTTCACAACCACGTAACTCCACTACACTGTTGAGCTCTATAGGCATAAGTTACTGCAAAAACACGCTGAATAAAGTGCTTTAGCTAATTTCTTTAGGAAGTTTTAGCCAGATGGAATTTAAAATGTAAAAGATAACGTTAGAAACCTCTGGGCCCTATCTGTGCTGTTGAAATTATTAATAATGAGCCTACTTTTGAATTGGTCCGGTCCAGTAGGACCAACGACCGCTTTATAACTCCTTCTAAGCCACCAGACTGCTTTGACAGTAACGCTGAGCACTAGCTAGTGGCTATTCTACTGCCTTCTGATCAGTTAGTTTGGGTTATTGTGTGACTTTGGTGTTGATTACAGTATTAGCAATATTATCAGAGGACAGGATGCTCTGTAGGACAGCCTTGTGAAACAGTTTTAAAGTTACAAATGATCCACCTTGAAACGTTATAAACTGCCTTCTATTGCATCATAAGCACAATGCCTCTTTATGCATTTTTCCATCACTGCAGATTTATCTTTGTGTAATCATTCATTTCTAGTCAATCATTGCTGTTCTTGTATATCACATTGCACTTTTCTGCTCTTTTCACACTTCTGTTTGGACGCAAACTGCATTTCGTTGTCTTTGTACTCTGCACACTGGCAATAAAGTTGAATCTAATCTTTTCTGTTCACTGTTCTCTGGAAGATAATCTTTTAGACACATGCACACTAAAATCACTTTGACCAGGTTTGTGAACTTTTGAAATACTATAAAGTTTTCTGGTTCTACACTGTATACAGCTCCTCACACTACTTACCAAGCTGCAGGGTGGGACAGGTTTAAAAAAGGGGCAACGTTAAGGCCAAACTGATTTATCTCCCAGCATTCTTTCCTGGCAGTATATGCTTTAGGGGCCAGCATCACTTGCTAAGCCAAGTGATGCTGCATCATGGATATAATTTTATTACTTATTGTTCAGATGTATTTTTATTTTGAAATAAAGAAGTTGTGAAACATAAAGCTGTACAATATTTTTCTTTAGGTGTTTAAACATTGTGACTGATAGTGGAATTAGCTGCAACACAACGGGCAACAGCTGAAATCTTGCCTAGGGCAAACAAAAGATTGTTTCCCAAACGTTTGAATGACATCCCAATTTAGTAATTGATCACACAATTGTATGATCAACAGCCATCCTGTTAATGTCCATGTGGGAGCTTATCAAATATGATTTGTTCTTATGACACTGAAGAGGGAAGGTTATATAAAGTCCTCTGAGAATTTATGTTCTATCATTGTAGGGTTCTTTTGATTAAAGTATGATTAAAGGTTCTTTTGATATAAGTAAGGCTGTGCATCAAATCAACTAATTAACAGGAAAATACATTTCTTCAACTCTATAATCAGCAACAATATACTTGTTATAAGCTCTGTATCTTTAAAGGGATACTTCACAGATTTAGCATTAAGCTTTGTATCAGTAGAAACCCGGTAGTATTTTTTGAATGACCGTGCCTCCCTCCCTCATGTCCCCCTGAGACGGAGATCTCTTTATTGTGGGTCTGGAAAAAATCTTCCAATGATGATGTAAAACGACGATTTTTTGCGTCATCGTAAGATTTTTGACCAGAGGCAATGGACTACAGCCAGTAGTAGGAGCTACTTCGCGATGTTTTCAACCCGCCCATAGGGGTTGGACTGTGAGCCGAGCGTCAGCCATCTTGAATTTTCGCTACTGGCTTACTAGCAGAAAACTTTGATAGATAGATTTATTCAGTCCTCCTGCAGGGCCAGCAGTGCCATCATGCAGGATTATGCACGGGGTCACCACAGTATTTATATGTTTACAACATTTTGTGATTGTTAACACCTTGCCAAAATCACGAGATACAATTTGGAAAAAAAAAACACAATTTTCTTCATGCAGGCTTTGTCACTAACAGTATTAAAGTTCGGACTGTTAATAAGGACATTAAGGGTAACGATCGCGAGAGCTTAACGGCTGTATTTCCAGACTTTGACATTTTTGATATATGCACAGTTTTAAAGACATATTTCCACTGTGTTCTGTAGTTATCTAATGGTAGTGCATTTTATGCTATTCTGTATTCAATGCAGTCAGGCCATCCCTCCTCCGTAGTGGACAATGTGACGGTCAGACAGCACCGATTAAATATTAAGAACAAATGTTTATTTAAGATTAGAGTTGGATTTTACAAGGTGATTATAGAATGATTATAACTCAGTACAAAGCGCAAATAGCACTGCTGGATTTAATCTTGATGATAACATGGATGATATGGAGAGAAAAAATATGCATGAGGCAACAATACTTGGAAAGTATTACAAGTAATTGTTTTTCCCACATGTACTTTCTGCAGTCTGACTTCAGTTCACCTCCTCACCATCTCCGCGCCAATTCCCCCATTGTCTCCAAAATGTGCCGTCGCGATGGGTCAGAGTTTGCGTGGAGGACCACACATTCTCCGTCAAGTTTGTTTTTATAAATCATAACCTTTTGCGTGGGAAATGGTGTAAGCACATTTTAGCCCCGTTTGTCGCATACACCCTGGTGATTAAAGGTGGAAACGCCCAACATATTATCTTAAAAAAGGCAACAGTTGGTATTCATAATTTAAAATGTGCGTGGGAGTCAAAAGAGATGCTGTTAGCAGTCCTAAGCATGCTCTTCTCTTGTGGGTTGTTTGAAATGTAGATTGTATAATTTAATTTTAAGTTTAGCAGATAGGCTAGAAACTGTGATTGGAAATTGTTTGGGAAAAGGGCAGGCACTTTCAAAAAATACCTGGCGGGGGATTGGATGAACCATCTGTCTATCCTAGTCTTGCCAAAGCCAGTTGAAAAAAAAAATCATTGAAGAAGCCTTCAGTGCTAGCCTGACAAGCCAACTCACCATTGACGGAGCTCAATCCGAGGGGCGGGATAAACGGTTGTTTTTCAAATTCCCTCTGCACCGCAACAGGGTTGCCTAACCCAGCTCACAAGCCAAAGGAGAGCGCCTAGACCCCCTACTGCAAATTAAATTTGCTGCTGCTAGGGTGTGTCTAGATTTCTAGGCTACTTCAGTGCCATTCTTTGTTCTTGTTTCAATGAAGAAATACTATCCAGTTCTCACGAGAACTGATGCTATTGCAGCACCTACACTAAAGAACCGCCATAGCTGTTTTGGCCAAACAGTCGCCTCTCTGTATCATCACACACATACCTGTTTTTCGTGTGTGATCCGCGTTTTTTGCGCGATAACAGCCGATACATGGCGACAGAATGTAGGCGCGTGCCAAAATTGCAAAACAGACTTCAGACTGACAACAACATCTCTGTGCAATAGCGAATCAGGTGTCACAAATGTGTGTTAAACCTCTCTAATTGATTTTGGGTTTACTCTGTATTTCTGGATGAGCTGGGTTTCGCATCTAGTGAATGAAAATAGTGCACGTCTGTGTTTAAGTTCCCATCTGGGACAACGTCTCAGGGAGTCCATGTAGACAGATTAAACACAGGCATTACTTAAAGCGTGAGAAGATGGTGGTTGGATGCAAGGTAACAGAATGTAAACTTGTACCTAAAATAAAGATCTCCCCTGTGCATATAGCAATAGAAAGTAAGGTGTCACAAATGTGTGTTAAACCTCCCAACATTTTTTGTTTACTCTGTTTTCTACTGTATCTGATCTCTAGTGAATGAAATCAACACACACGCTATATAGAGTAGAAAATAAACTTCACACGGTTGAATGATCTTAGAGGAATCCGTTCATATCTGTCTGCAAGTTCTAAGACAGACAAAACACACATGCAGTCCATGACTTCATGGTTGGACAGGATGAGTTTCCATCTAAAGTCCCAACAGTGACATCTGCAGGCTGTAAAGGTCCATTACACCTCATTATAAAGTGAGAGAACAAACATGCTGATGTTTAACAGAACAATCTCAAATCAAGCTCCTCTTACTAGCTTTTTACAGAGTTTTCAGTCTTTGTCTGGGTATAGAGTTTACTCAGGTATATCAGTTGATATATAGTTATGGAGATGTTTTTGAAGCTGTGGTAGGTTAAAGGTTGAACTCTGACATGGTTTGACAAAACATTCCCAACTCACAGTCCCCTCACTAGCTTTATCTGGCGTTATAAAAAAAAATCAAACCACAGGGTCTTCAGCAGTCCAAAAAGGATGCTTATATTAAGTTAAGTTAGACATAACTTCACAAAACTCTGGAGTAAGGTCTGGCTACACCACAGATACATTCTGGGATAGGAGGAAAAAAAAACTCTGGGTTGTTTAGATTTCTTTAAACCAATCTCAATCGTCTTGAAGTGGCACTAGGCTCCAGATACAGCGACGGTGGCTCTGCGAATAGCATCAGGAAGGGAACTTTTGGATCCCGGAAAAGAAAACGCCACATACAATATTAAATGAAGTTAACAGTTCACACAATACAGTAACATGATTAAATGTATTAAAAAGATAAATAGATAAGCATCATTTGCTGTAATCAGTGTATCGCTGTGTGTATTTTATGTCTTCAAATCTTGCCATTTTCAGCGTGTAGCTTGCTAGCTCGAAGTTTGTAGTTTTTCCTGTAACAAAGGGATTTTGAGAACGGCAACACACAGAGCGGAAGGTGAGGTGAAAAAAGCTTGTCAGGCTTTATCCTGGAGATGTACTTCCTTTGATTCAGCCCAGTTCCAGGGTAATAAGAGCTTTGTAAACCTGCACTTTATTCAGAAGTTAGATGTGAGTATATTTGTTTTAGCCAATATCACATAAAAAAGGGGTGAATAAGCTTTCCAAGGCAATGACATTGCCACAAATTACGTGATCATTCTAATGAGAGAGAGTTTATTGTCCTTCCATCCATCCATCCATCCATTTTCGTCTGCTTATCCGGGGTGCGGGTCGGGTGGAGCAGCTCCAGCAGGGGACCCCAAACTTCCCTTTCCGAGCCACATTAACCAGCTAACTGGGGGATCCCGGGCGTTCCCCCGCCAGGTTGGAGATATAATCCCCTCCACCTAGTCCTGGGTCTTCCCAAGGCCTCCTCCCAGCTGGACCTGCCTGGAACACCTCCCCAGGGGAGGCCAGGGGGAATCCTTACCAGATGCCCGAACCCCCTCAACTGGCTCCTTTCGACACGAAGGAGCAGCGGCTCTCTCCGAGCTCCTCACGGATGACTGAGCTTCTCACCCTATATCTAAGGGAGACGCCAGCCACCCTCCTGAGGAAACCCATTTCGCCACTTGTACCCTCTTGTGTCTTACCGCGAGGACGCCAACTTGACCCCTTTGTCTTGTTTAAAAAAAAAAAAAATTATTTTGGGCGAGAAGGAAGTTTTTTTTTTTTTTATTTATTTTGTAATAAATCAGAATAAATTTTTTAGGTGTGTGTACCTTCATGGTTGAGGTACTTCATGTTATAATAATTTGTTTGTAAGATCTTTATCTACACAAATATAGTGAAGTAAAAAGAGTAGTATTTTCTTAAATGTATTGGAGTAAAAGTATAAAGTAACAAAATAGAACTACGCATAAACACTTAAATGCTTTTACATGTGAACAATAATCAAAACAAACAATATTGTGTAAGAGTTTTAAGCTTGACCAACCACATGTGCATCATCTCTCTGGACTGAAGAATCTGGTCAATCCTTAAAATCTAAGATTTAAAAGGACCGAGGTAGAGCAGCAGGAGAGACTGAAAGGAATTCCTCAGTCTGGAATAATGTAGGCCTTGGAGAAATCTTTGACAGGATGTCAAAACATGTCATTTTGATTCCACCAAAAGAAGTTTGGCCCGACTGCGGAGAAACACGGCTCGGCGTTCCTTCATCGTCACCCTGACAGACGTGGAACCAGCCAAGGCAGAAGCACAGCTGTCAATCACAACTTCTGGACACAGTGAAGTCAGTCGACACAACCGAGGCTGAGAGGAACCAGACGCTGCAGTCTGAAACTGCTAAATAATCACAAACATGACCTCAAGGGCTTCACAATACAAATACTGTAGTTATCTACAGCAGACAGAGATTAAGACTAAGAATGAAAGTCTGAATATATTGAATAAAAGTCTGAATATATGGAATGAAAGTCTGAATATATGGAATGAAACTTGATAATATTGAAATAAATCTGATGTCATCAAAGCTCTGGTGCCATCTTGTGTTTATGATGTGAATAAACTGTATGTGCTGCAAAAGTGCAACACTGAGCGGTCAGCACAAAATCCAGGTTTAATAGATTGGAGTATGTGCTGGTGTGGGGGCACACTAAAAGGAAATATTATTGAAACTATGCTGAGGAAGTCAAGTCATTTAATTCAACACAAATCATGAAAATCAAAGATCTCCTTCCTCTCTCATCAGCTGGAGTGCCGCATTCTTTGCATGACAAAACGCCCAATTTGTTATGACCCGGCTCTTTGGCCAACAAAATTTAACAGACACTCTCTGGTGATTGGGTATCACCTGGGACGCAGCCAATACGAGGAAAACATTTCTCAAAACGTTGCACACCGCTCTGAGGAAACATTCAACCAGCAAACCGTAGAAAACTTGTGCACACCGTTTTGAGATTGAACGTGCCCCAGAGCTGCACTGCAGCCAGGCTTAAATCACACTCAGGTGTTCCAGGTTCCACTACCGATTAACCTGCAGTCAGCACAGAGACAGGTGAATCACACAGCAAACGAGACACAGCAGGGGGCTTCACACTTACTGAGCAGATCTGGGACTGAAATGTTTGACTTCCTTGAAAGATAGGCAGGACAGAGATGTGTGTATACAGTGTAACATGCATTAATAGGCTACATAAATTACATAATCTGACACGTTATGCAAAAACAGCCCAATGAAGCATCACAAAGCAGACAATACATATCAGCAAATGCTGTAACAGAGGCAGCCAGAAAAACACAACCGCATATACACACAAAGAACAAGAGCCTGCACAATTTTGTGTAGACGTGCAACTCGTCTGTTGATGACTTGCAACCCATCTGTGTTGTTGTACTCACCTGTCTCTACAGCATCCTGCTAGCCTTGTATTCAGAGTCGCCCTCCACGGTCTGGATATGACCCGTCCACTCAGCCTCTACCGTTCCTTTGGACTCCAATTTTGAGTCAAGAATAAGCACTCATGACAGGGGTTGATTGTCAAAAACAGCAGAAAAGGCAAAGATAGAAGGCCCTTCTGGTAGATCCACCATGAATCTTGATTCGCCCGTCGGCCATGGAATTACTTCCTGCATGTGTTTGTTTCCTCTCACTAAGGATTAATCCTTCATTTTAATGCACTGTTGTAGCCACTGCTAATGCTTGCTCTTGATGGAATTACTGTAATTGTTGGGGTTTTGGAAATTATAGTGTGGTCTAGACCTACTCTATCTGTAAAGTGTCTCGAGATAACTTTTGTTATGATTTGTTACTATAAATAAAATTGAATTGAATTGAATTGTACATTTTCACTGTTAAAGAGCAGCAAAACTCTGGGCCTGCATCCCTTACTGACACAGTTATCAGTTCCACCTGTGCTTGTCCTCTTCATCTCTGTGTGAAGTTATGGCAGTTTAAACACTACTAGGCATATGATTGCCCTATTAATAGGAAAATAACAAGAGATTCTAAAATAGCCCTAAATTGAAATAAGAATTAATGACTGAGATTAAAATTAGAATTTAAAGAATTAACCTAAGATTATAAAACTAAATAGCAAATTAAAGGGAAACTTTAATTGAACTTAAGTTGAAAGTTATTCTGGAAACCAAATAGGTTGAGTCAAACTGAAAATAAGAATAGTATTTCATTTATTTTTCATCACAAGAAAAGGGTAAAACTTGAATAGATCGCATTTAAATGCAAATATTGTCTATGTATTGTGAATTGTGTATGTAAACTGTTATTTGGCACCATTTACTATTTTCTACTCCTTTTATATAAACAAGCTGACATTCAAAATCACTTTTTGGTCTGGGTATTATATATTATTATTATTGTTATATTATTATTATTATAATCATCATTTTTATTAAGCTACAAACTGCTCCTATGAACCTAGAGCCTGGTCTTAACTTATCTACTACTCGTAGGGAAGTGCTACATGTGTTCTTATGTAGCTCAGCGCAAATTCTTTCAGGAAGACCTAACAAGTATCAGTCCCTCCTAAGCGAATCAGCGCTGGAGGCGTTCACTTCTGATAATCCAATCAGGATCAGGCAAGGATCCCATTGGCCAATCACAGCGTTACGTCACTGTTTTAAAAGCTGCTTCTCTCCCTGTGTTATCAGCTGTCATTTCAGGAAGTCGTCGTGTGTCAGTCGGACGGCTGTATGGCGAGCGTTCCTGTGCTCTTCTGTATATTGCTCTGCGGTCTCGCTATGTCGGATTTCGAGTCTGATCTCGCATCGGACCCAGGTCCTGATCCCTTCTCCTCGCCGGCGGCTATTCCAGCTTCTTCGGACGGCGTCCGTCGGAGCTCTCGCCTGGCTACTCTACAGAGTCCATGCCCGGGCGGCGCGGCGTCGGACGGGCTCATTCTGCAGCTCCGGAATCGCGGAATCGTGGCGGCTTCAGGGTTACCTTCTCCGGACCTCCGTGAGCTGGCTGCCCAGGCGGGCTGCATTTCTCCGGTTCCCTCGCCTCCTGCTCCAGCGGCGGTTCGAGGTCGGAAGCGGTCGGCGAAGGCGATCGCCCTTCCCCGTGCCCCACCGAAGAAGCGCGGAGCGGCCCCTCTCAGCCAGGCGGCTGTTGCGGGCGTGCCAAGTGGGTCATCCGACACGAGTCTTATCCTCGCTTCCCTTCAATCCCTGGCCGGCTCTCTTCAGTCCATGGACGCGAGGTTGCAGTCCATCGAAGCTTCGCCCGCTTTCATCAGGTCCACGACCGCCGCCACCGCTGTGGCTTCGTTGTCTCTGCCGGCGCACGGGTTTCCTCTGCCTGCGCCTTTAGCCCCGGGAGATGCCGAGTTTTCCCTGGCCACCTCTGCTCCGGCGCCTTTTTTAGGTAGGCCATATATTCCCGCTGCTGCTAATATCTCTGCCCGCTTGCGGGCGAAAATCTTGCAGGGAAAGGACGTGAATCTGGTGAGCCTTATTCTGCCTTCCCCCGAATGCGAGAGGGATGTGGTGTCCGGGGATGGGTTCTCCGCGGTGTTCAAGTCCGCGGACCCCAGGCTGTGCAAAGAACTGTCCATAGGGCAGTACTTGCGTGTGCGTCGGGTTGTTTCGGAGGTTATCTGCTCCGTGTACCCGGACCGGAGGGCTGAACTGGACTCTTATTTGGCGCTGATTGTGGACCTTAACCTGAAGTATGGGAGGAATATTTTCTTCCATTACCATAAGGCGTTTTCCAGTAAGGCTGCGTGCGTCGCATCTCGCACGGTTTAACGTCCGGGTGGACTGGTCGGGTGGTGGATCTCGAAGCTCCTTCGTGATGCTCGTGGGCAGCGCGCAGGTCATTGCTTGCTCCACCTGTGGCGCTCAGGGCCACATGGCCTCCCCTGTGCCCCGTGGCGTGCGTTGCTTGGGCCCAGGTGCCGCCTCCCAGCCCTCTCCGTGGTTCTCCGCCCGGGCGCCCTCCCGCAGACGTCAGCGCTTGCCGGGATGTGCGCACCCCCGGTCGGTCTGTCCCCGGTGGGCGGGCCCAACCCGGGCCGCCCGCGGAAGCCTCGGCCCGACTCAAAGATCTGATGACTGTTCATCCTTCCACCCCATTAAATCTGCGTAATTTTGCTTATGAATTGGCTTCTCATTCTAACTCTGTGTTTGTGGATCACCTGCTCTCTGGGCTATCTCAAGGTTTTAGAGTGGGGCGTGCTTGAGGTTCCCTCCGTCTCGTTTGTCGCAAAAATCTGTTTTCTGCGGTTTCCGACCCCGCGACCGTTTCCGGCTGCTGGCGTCGGAGGTCGATAAGGGTTACGTTATCGGGACCTTTTAGCTCGTCTCCGTTAGCGTGTTGTTTCGCGTCAGTCCCATCGGCATAGCTACCTGGAAATATTTGGTTAATCTTTGATTTGTCTGCGCCGCACAACGGGCCTGTCGCGGAAGCATCAACAGTCTTATTCCGGCCACCCTTTTTTCCTTTGCATTATGCCACGGTGGATAACGCTATCAGATTGATTAAGCTGGCCGGGGGTTGGCGCTTTGGCTCTAAAGGCGGACATCACTGACGCTTTTAAGATTGTGCCCATTCATCTTTCGCGAGTGGCCCCTTTTCGGCGTTAGGTGGGACTATAAGTTCTATTTTGCGTGTCCTTGGGCAGGCTCGCGGCACTGTTTCGTTCCTCGGCATGCCCCTGTCCGAGGCAAAGACTGTCGGTCCCACCACTTGTTTGCAGTTTCTCGGCATTACCCTCGATTCCGTCGGCATTAAAGCGTCTCTCCCGCTCAATAAATTGCTACGCGTTCGAAGCATCGCTGCGTCCCATTCTTCCGCCGTCACCATCTCTAAACGCCAGTTGCTCTCCCTCCTCGGGCATCTCAATTTCGCCATTACGCGGTGATCCGCCGGCAAGGGCGCTCGTTTATTTTCCAGGTTGCTGGACACTGCTTCCTCTGTTTCTCACTTACACGATCGTGTGTGTCTCGATGCCGGGTGCCGCTCGATTTGCGTTTCTGGTCTCATCTTCTGGAGCACTGGAACGGGGTTTTCTTTCTTTATGACGAGTTGGTGCACTTCGTCGGACTCCCGGGTTTTTACCGACGCGCTCCTTCCGCGGGTTTTTTATTTTTTTCAAGACCAGTGGTTTTCAGGCCACTGGCCTCCCAACTTTCCCAGTCCGATTCATCCGCCCTGCATGACATCTACCCAATTGCGGTAGCTTGCCGTCTGGGGGGCATCATTGAAGCGTAAACGCATCTCACTTCATGTGCGATAATCAGGCGGTTGTCAGCGTAATAAATAGAGGGCGCTCTTCATGTAGGAAAAAATGAGAAGCATCACATGGTCCGCGGTGATGAATAATTTTATAATCACCGCCCGCCATGTCCCCCGGGCATTCCAACGACGCGGCTGATGCTCTGTCTCGTTTTCACTTTCAGACCTTTCGGCCTCTGCCCTTCAGCCAGCCCCGTTCCGGTAGCTCTTCCCTCTCTTCAAGAGCTAGAGCTGCATTAAACTTCAACCCATTGCATCAATACCTAGAATCCTCCAAAATGTACATGAGAAAAGGTCTAGCGGCGTCCACTCTAAAAACTTTACGATTTTGCCTGGCATACTTTTTCCCTATTCTGTGTTATCATTTGCGTACCTCCCAGACCTGTTCTCGTTAAAAGCATTTGTGCATTTATATGTATTGAACCGACACTCGCAACTTCAAGGTGCTGTATACTCGTGGGTTGATTGCAGGAATTCAATTTCATATTAAATGTTATGATCCTCGTTTCCAAGCCTCCTTTCTAATCCGGCTATTAAATTACTGTTGAAGGGCGTCCTAAAACTCACCCCACTTCTCCCGACCTCAGGCAGCCGATCCGCGTCGGCATCTTACATAATTTAGTGTCGACACTCAGGGCAGGGTTTTTTTCCCTTATTTAGACGCACTTCTGGAGTCCGTTTTCCTGTTAGCTTTCTATGCATTTTTATTGGCGCGGAGAATTCGCTACTCCTTTTACATCCTTCAACCCCGATGTCGATATTACTTTCTCCGATCTGGCTTTTCACGTTAATCACTACTGCTTACAACTTAAGCATTCTAAACGCGGAGGAGCTTGCTCAGTTATCGTTGCCCGATTCAGATACATTATTTTGCCCATTTAAATCTATGTTGAACTATCTTAAAGCCAGGCCTTTTACTAACTCCCCCTCGCCTCTGTTCATTATTTCGGGGATCGTCCCTTGTCTAAAGGGTGGTTTAGGCAACATCTGGAGACAGTTCTCCTCAAATCTGGTCTCGGCCCGCAGCATTATTCAGGGCATTCATTCAGAATAGGGGCTGCTACCACGGGCGGCCAATCAAGGAATGTCCGGACCTCGCTGCAAAGGCTGGGTCGGTGGACTTCTTCGGCTTACTCTTCTTACATTTGTCCCGACGTCAATTTCGTCCTCACCAATCAACGATCCCTAAAGCCGTATACGGTAAAATATACAAACTGTGGGTGTGTTTTCACGTGGTCCACGGGTGGCATTTCTCACATTCACGGGGCAATCCCGTTCATATCCTAATTCAAGAAATTATTTAATTTCAAGGCTGCATTGCCATAAACGGCGGAGATGCCTCGTTTTCTTTATGTTTTACGGCGTGTGCCGTAAAAGCAAATAACCGGTGGTGGGTGTCATACTTCAGTAGGCCGCTGCTTCGACGGAATATTGTTAATAATAGGGTAATGACTAAGCAAATACGGAAGCTATGTTTCATTCTATGTACCCACGGAGTTGCGTCGAGGCCTACCGGGCGGAGATGCCGCTTATGCCGGCCTGAGTTACCGATGACGAAATACGGGCAGTATTTTCGCATGCTGTTTAGGGGACGGATCACTGCATTTGCTTTCTGTTTCAGATCCGTGTAACTCGGAGGTAAGCTTCATAATTTATTTAATTAAAAGCATATTTTAATTTTCATGTTTAGGCTATTCCTTCATGTCCAATTTCAGTCATGTTTTGGGGGTTACATCTTGGTTCCCTACCCCTACATTAAATGTATTAATATATTCAATGTATTAATAACGATGGAGTTCAATCTCCAAAACATTGTACATTACATGCTGTTGTACATTAAACCTTTTGCATATCTGCAAACAAGTCTCTCCTGATTGAAATGTAGCTCAGCGCAAATTCTTTCAGGAAGACATAACAAGTATCAGTTCCTCCTAAGCGAATCAGCGCTGGAGGCGTCTACCTTCTGATAATCCAATCAGGATCGGGCAAGGATCCCATTGGCCAATCACAGCGTTACGTCACTGTTTTAAAAGCTGCTTCTCTCCCTGTGCTATCAGCTGTCATTTCAGGAAGACGTCGTCCCTCCTCCTCCCCTTCCGCCTCCCGTCCTGGGGGTTTCTCCGGCTGTCGCTCCGATGCCTTCTCGGTCTAGTTCCGGCTTTCTCCGCCACCACCGGTGTCTGGATTCCATCAGGGGGTTACATCTTGGTTCCCTACCCCTACATTAAATGTATTAATATATTAAATGTATTAATAACGATGGAGTTCAATCTCCAAAACATTGTACATTACATGCTGTTGTACATTAAACCTTTTGCATATCTGCAAACAAGTCTCTCCTGATTGAAATGGTACTGTGAAGAAGGAAGGTATAAAGTCCTCTGAGGATTTGTTCTATCATTGTAGGATTCTTCGTATTAAAATATGATAATGTATCATGAACAATACAGGTTATAATCTTTGGTACAGTCAACTTTTTTTAATCCAAAGAAATAAAGTAGCACACAGTGGTGAAGTCAGGTCTCCACTTTATTGAATATTCTGCTCAAGAAGAGAGTAAACATATCCAACAGGTGTTACAGTAACACAGGAATCTGACATTTCTTCAGCTCTGTAAACAGCAGCAGGGTTTGCAACTAAATGGTGTTAACAGTGACTCCCCCATTTTTTTATATGACTTATTTTGCATTGGGTTGAAAAGCAATTGTGTATCAATATTAGCTGTTTCTTTATGTATCAGCAAGTAGAATACAAAGTTACAATAAAAGGAATTATATGCTAGGATGACCAATGAAAGTTTAAACTGCTAACCCTAACCCTTGTGGAGAAGAAGGCTGTGCATCAAATCAACATCAATTTCTTCAACTCCACAAAGATCAGCAATGTACTTAACATCTAACATAAAAATGTATTAATTCAACAAAAGAAGTTAATATTTTTCTTTTACATCAGCTATGAGTTATAGTTCAACATACAAGTGTTGACGAAGCCATTATGTATCAATATAAGCTCTTTATCTTTAAGTTTCAAAGTAGAATAAAAATGTAGTATTAAAATATGTCTGTTATCTATCAAGCAATGACAGTTTAAACTTATTATAAATCTGTGAAGTACTAACCAGTTTCGAGAAGCTCCGCATCAAATCAACATGAACATATTGACAGAAAATCACACATCCAGCCACCTATTGATTACATCATCAATGTTCCTGGTCCCTCTGGGTTTGAATGCATTGTTTAAATTTGTGAAGCATGTTCAAGATAAAATGTAAACCCATATCCCAATTTACAGACCAAGAATGTAACAGGTCATTGCTCTTATGTAACTGGACCGGAGTGCACATAGTTGGCTGTGTAATAAACAATGAATCTTGGGTAAACAGGCTCAGTGAATGTGGTGTGAAAGGTGTAGAAGTGCCTCAGTGTGTTAGGAGACTCTGTAGAAGGACAGAGTACCAGCACCCAGTCCAGATACACCCCAACCATCAGCCGGATAAGGGATGGTCACTTTCTCATTATTATACTTTGCGAAGTGACTTATCATATTTGCCAAAAGCCACGATTTGGTATTTCCTCCAAATTCAACATTTCTCGTAATTTCACTGTTGCGTAACGGGCAACATAAATATATTGGTAAGAACTCTGACCCCACTCCACCTCCCAGTAATAATGCCCCAGATAAGCTCTCTTTGCACAACACCTGAGTATATGTAAACCTCTCTGGGTGATCAGGATATGACTGCCATGCTCCATATGTTGCCTTCTTGTTTCCCTCAGACAGAGTGAGCCAGCCGTTTACAGTGTTTGGGTCCAGGTTGAGGTCACAGGTATCTGATGGAGAGACCAAAACAAAATGTGTTCTCAGTTATTCTGATGGTCAAACAGATTTCTGGAGGAGAGTTATTAGTACAGCATGTTTTTTAAATCAAAAAAGCATGGATACAGACTTACACCAGATCAGATCTCTTCTGTCTGTGATGTTCTCCACAGGAGGGAGTTCAGAGTTTGAAACATCGTCACTGACCAGACTGCCATCCTTGTAATGGTAGATGGTTGCTCCTGTGTGTTTCTTGTTTGCAATGGTTGCTATGAGGAAACGGAATCGACTGTTGTTCTTCTGTGCGTGCTGCCAATGTGATGGAAAGCTTTGGCTTTTTCTCTGATTTTGGTAAAAACTTCATCTGAGTAGTACCATGAATCTTCATTGGTACTTTCTAATTTAGGGAATTTCAAGTACTTGTCCATCACATCAAGGTCAGTATCCCTCCTTTCCACTGAAGTGAAAACAAAGCACAAAGCATCGTACAACCTAGAGCAAGAACCTGTCTGTCCAGCTCTGACTGATTTGGGACGATCTTTATTCCCTCCATGGTATCTACACAGGACGATCCAGCCACTTGGTTGGTTTTTCATGACTGAATGGTGACTTGTCTCTGTCTTCAAAGAGTTTGTTCAGTGAGCTCTCATCTTCTTTTCCCTCCACGGATGGAGGGAAGATTCTCCACCAAGGCCTGCTGGAGGTTGGATACATAATTACCACACAATATTTGGAAAGTGATCAACTCTTCTCGGATCACAGGAAACTGCTCCACCACTTTATCTTCCAGAGAATCGTTGCATCTCATTCCTATTTCCTTAAAATCTTCTAGATTATCCTGGGCCTTCCTAACTAGTCCGTCGCTGATCTCTTTCTTCAGCTCAGCAGCTTCACAGTCAAGATTCTTCAGCGGCATCAGCCAGACCTTCACTGGAACAGCATTCTCTCCTTTTTCTCGCAGTAGCTTTGGGAGTTGTACATAGGGGCCTTCACTGCATCTTCAAATGTTGCAGGGTTGCTATCAAGAATGAAGTCTCCGTAGAATTTGCAGAGGAATTTCTGTCAGCTTTTTTCATCATTAGTCAGCTTGAATTTACCGTCCACCTCAATATTAAATGAGGGGATCTTCTTTATCAGAGCGTGCATGCTTCCCTGGATGTCCTGAACGCGCTGGCCCCCTCGCCTCGTCACGTAACACACAGAAAGCATTTGTCCCATAAAGGATGCCTGTGACTACATGTGTTGCTGAGCTCTTCTGAATGACATCCATCTTTTGGGGGTCCATGGTTAGTTGTTCAATCATTAACTGCTTGAAGTTGGTGGTAGTTTTGTACTGAAGTGTCACTCTGCTCTGATTGTAGAATTGCTTCTGATCATTCAGATACTTGGCAGATCCTCCGACTTCAATCAGTCCACCCAGGAAACTGGCCTTCAGAGAAGCTTCAACATCTAGCAGATGGCACTTGGATTCAGTGGAGTCAGAAGCAGCCATGTCAAAGTCACTGGAATGCTGAGGGTTTTCTTTTATTTTGTCTTGTAGAGTTTTATCATCCCACAATGTCAAACCTATCAAATGTAAAACATCAGTTATCTGATAAAGCAGGACTATCATTTTAATGTAAAGTCACAGAAATACAATAGTCATTTAGATACAGCTTCTATATTCATTGCTTGATTCATTATTTGACATGACCTACTTAATAAAGGAACTACTGGATTGAGAGACTATGGTAACATTGTACAACAATATGAATGCATTGTATAACAACTCAACAATAAAACTTCCTGTATGGGCCTTTTAGACTTCAGTGTGTGTGTGTTTTTTTTTTGTGTGTGTGTGTGTGTGTGTGTGTGTGTGTGTGTGTGTGTGTGTGTGTGTGTGTGTGTGTGTGTGTGTGTGTGTGTGTGTGTGTGTGTGGTCAAGTGAAAAGCTCAGCCCCGCTCTAATGCAAAGAGATTGAAGACTGCACACACAATCAAGATTGACACCAAAACTGTTTTCTGCTCTAATAATCTCACTCCCTGATTTCTACAGTACCAAAGGAATTGACCATAAAAACAGTTTTCACTAATTTGGAACCAATCCCCAATCAGAGTAAGGTTTCATAGGCAAGGCAGCTTTATTTGACCATTTCAGCAACAAGGCAACTCAAAGTGCTTTACATAAAATACAAGAATAAAAGTTATAGTGCAGTATAAGAAAATAGGACAACCCTAGTCCAGGGATGTTGTAAAAATGGCTCCACTGACGTAATAATTGACAGTATTTACAATTAAATTTTTCATATTCTGTGCAGGATAATATACCAAAATTGATCATGCATCCATAATACAGTCAACTAATAAATGGTCACAACTACATAGTAGAATTACAAAGCATTTGCTAGTTATTTTCATAGGGTTAGGGGTTAGGATTAGGGCTGAATGGTTATTTTTATGTATTTTGGGGAGTGGCTTGTCTTCTACACCTATGGTTGAAATAGTTTTACTGCTTTATGAAATTACTTCAGAGTTCCTTTAAGTAGAACTGTGACAGATGGAACCTCTTGTGTAAATGCGGAGGGATTTAAACCGGTTACTTTATGTATAAACTATGTTTAAGAAACAAAAATGTTATTAATGCAGTTGAACTGAAAGTATTTTAGTTTTAAAGAGAAATAAAAAGGTGTTAACTGAGAGCTTAAACACTTTAGTTCTGAATTAAACATTACTTAGTATTTAAGTTAAAAATAAAAGTTAATATACACGTTCTAAATGGTTTCAAAGCTTAACAGTGGTGTCAACTGAATGATACTTGCACATATTGTGCCTTTATTTTGAAGTGTTTTATTGATTAGTCAGTTTTTTTGTCAGTCAGTGTTCGTGTGTGGTGAATGGTTGAAAGTGAGGAAGTGAATGTGTGAGGGAGGGTTTTTTTTAGAAGAAGAACAGGAGAACGAAGCGGACACGTGGGGAAGTAGGCTAGCCTACAGAGAGAGAACGGTAAAGCTTGAGGAGTAAAAGAGAAGACTTTGAGAGACACAAGAGTGGCGAGGACGGAGAAGTGGACACTATGGCACTACACTTGTTTGGTAGCCATTTGTGAACCCAACTTTGTGCGAGTGTTCATGGCTAACGCTGGAGCTAACGGCGGGGAGTGCTGATTGAGGACGACTGCGTGTTTCTGCCGAGGACTCTGCTGCCGCTGGTGGATGGTTTTTTCGTTCTCGTTTTGGAACTGTGTTTCTTGGACTGGCGCGCGTCTGTAAGTTGGATTTCTGTGTGCTTGTTTCAACCGAACATAATGTTCTGACCGACGCCACGCGCGAGCTACTATCAGGCCTGCCACGTGTGCCGCGTGTGTGGTACCATCGTAGTTAGTAGGGTTTGAGTAAGTTAGCCAGACCTTGACACTGCTTTAAGGGTGTGATTTGTGTTACATATGTCTTTGTGTTTATTATTTAATATAACTGCTGACTATTATTTGTACTTTTAAGTTGTCGTCCAGTAATATATAATATAGTTATTTTGTTTGTTAAAGAGTTGTCTGGGGTCAGTTATTTTAATATAGTACAAGAGGCTGCATGGGTAATAGGGTGGGATCGGGACGAATTTTTCTGTCCGAAGCCCGGCCCGCGTCCGACAGAACCGTGACCAAACCCGGCCCGAGCCCGACAGGCATCAAGAGATTTATGTCCGACCGGCCGGGCCAGACACCATTTAAAATCTCATTTTTTTCTCATACTAATGACACATGGTAGGCTACGTTTGTTTGTGTGGGAAGCCCGCTTTTATTGAGCAACTGTAAGACACTCAGAAATGTCCACAGATGAGTGCATCAGCACAGTGAGCGCGCACACGGGGCAACAAGCGCAATTAACACAGGCACACACAAGAGGCCCAGTCATATTATTGAAATAAAATGAACATATGCCTGAGACAACTATGTGGAATATAGATTATTTCATTTCGACTGATATTAGGTTAATATTTTAAATTTATTTTAATCACAAAAACGAACCTTTGCATCAAGTGAAACAGGCCCATTACATAAGCAAAAGCTGTTTTAAATGTTAAATGTCCAATGCCTTAGGCTACCCGCGCTGATGTGACCGGCCCGAGCCCGCCTGAACCCCAACATCATTTCTAAATATCTGTCCGAACCCGCTTGGGTCGGGTATCCCAGCCTTAATGGGTAACTGTAGTGTGGTGTATATACTAACGCAAAATAGGTAAACCTTCATGGTATCTACATTAAGGAAACGAACCCAAACACCTCATCATTCCAGTCTAAAGTCAATTATTGCAGCTTAGGCATTCTATGGGGGTTGGTACAGATAGATTTAGAAATATGTTGAATGTAGTCAACACTTACCTGGGATCAGTTGATCCCTCCGAGCATCATAGAGCATTCCCAGGGTGAAAGGTCGACCCAGGCCAGCAACGGTCTTATTTTCTGGGTCCATTTCTCCAGCCTGTTGAGAAAAGTGAACACAGCCTTCAGTAACTTAAAAAGAGACAGAGTGACGGTCTACGATGCTCAGAAATACAGTGATTCCCCATAGACTCTAGTCTGACACTGACAGTTTTACACAGATCAGTAAAAGTCTAAATATATATCTCTACATGTCACCCTCTGTCTCTCTCCACCCAGGTTGTTCCACCTGGTGAAGTTGTGTAGATCAGATGAGTTGTGTACAGTGTTGAGCAAGTTACTTCCAACATGTAATACATTATAGATTACTAGTTACTGTCATTTGAGAGTAAATAATTATATTACAATTAGGGCTGTCAAAATTAACGCGTTAATTTTTGCGTTAATTTTTAATATTTAACTCGTTAAAAAAAATTAACGAAATTAACGCTAGCTGTGTTTGTTTACTTCATATGGCGGCTGAGAAACGTAATACGTCTTCCATAAGAGCAGGCGGCGCTACTCTAGGAGGGACTTACCTGATTGAAGTAGGCCTACGGGCCAGTCAAGAGTTGAAACATGGACCAGTAAGATCCCAAAAGAGAAAAAAGATGATGTGTTAGAATCCAGAAATGAATGAGCACGGGCTATAAACGGGACCGAAGTAACTAGTTCCGACATGTTGTCTCGTCAGGAGAGATGCGCCAACCGGTAAGCTGCTGTTTCGCTACATTGAGCTGCGGTTTAAGTTAGCTTGTCTGTTGCGCTTACTGCTGTGCTGCCGATATGTAATCGCGTCGATTTGTTTGCTTGATAACTGTTACGTTGGTCACGCTGATAAAACCTTATTTGCAGTCTGATGTTTAACGCCGTCGACTTCGATAGTATCTGTGACTATATTCCAGTAAATGTTTGAAATTGGTGCGTCTCACTGTCACACAAGCTACTCCTGGTTGGGCGGTGCTGGAAGGGAAATGTAGTCAATCGTTTTACATTGGTAATGGATTGCTGTGCACAGCGTTGCTATCTAAAACTACACTCAATGTTTTCACTTTAGGCCAACATACACCTTTGTGGTTTTGGGTTACTGGTTTAATGTGTAACATTGATATTGATATTGATGTGCATTTCTGTGTTTAGATATATGTGCTTTGCTTAGTCATTCAGATTAAACACTATGTATATTATAATATTTATGATATTAAGTACTGCCTAGATTGTAATTTTTATATATATATATATATATATATTTCAGAATATGGTATATTAGGTATGTGGCTAATATTGGGGGTGGTGACAAAAATCTGCTCTCAAGTCGGACAGTTTGTCGCTTTCAGCAGGGACTAAATAAAGCCAAATTGTTGCTGCTGTTGTTCTGAAAGATATTAAACATTCTGAACTTAGCAGAACCTTTCCTTGTTTGTTTTCTCTTCATATTTGCAAAGTTAAGTGATTTAGCATTTAAATATCCATTACTACAAGCTTCAGTCTCAATTTAAAACGCGATTAATCACGATTAACTACAGCAAATTGTGCGATTAATTAGTTAGTTTTTTTAATCGATTGACAGCCCTAATTACAATATTACTATCTCTGAATTGTAATTTTTACACTACATTTGCATTACTTTTGAGTTACTTTCACCAAAATAATAGCATAAGTTTGACTTGGCAGGTAACTTGTGAATTTCACCACGAATCAATAAAGGTTCATCTATATCCACTTTCATACATCACAGTTAATATGAATTAGTAAACGTACAATAGGAAAAGTAAGAAAAAATGAAAATACTCAATTAAAAGTACCTTACAGTTGTATGGAAGTACGGCATACAGTAGTTACCCTACGGCTGATAAAATGCAATGGTATTTATGTGTAGCAAGCCTAAACATTAATTCCCGACATGTTTCTATCTGTCAGCAGCTCAGACACACTGCTGGCCGCGCTGACCTACCTTCACCTGTTGGGACACAGAGGTTGTCTGTACCGTCTCTGGTTCTGGCTCTGACCGCGGGAACTGTGATGTGACACCTTGCTTCAACGCAGCGTAATAACTCCTGAAATTGTCCATCTCGCAAATGTATCTGTCTCTGTAGTCCTCTCAACCGTCAAATACAGCAACAGGAAATAACACTCACAGCCTTTTTTTCCTGTGAAGAAAAAAACACCACTAAATGTTAAAATGTGTTGTAACTCGCGTTACTGAGATTGTAACGGGTATAATATTACTGAAATTTAATTAGTAATGCGTTTTATTACTGCGTTACAGCAAAAAGGAATACATTACTGTAATTGCGTTACTCCCAACACTGGTTGTCGAAGAGTCGAACAGGAGCTTCCAGTGTGATGATCTGATGCTGTGAGAGTCCTTATATCCTGTCAGAAAACCTGGGACCCCTCCCTCTGACATGCCTGCTGCACACCTGGAATCTTTCCACTTTGGCAGATCAAGATTCCTTCCTGATGTCAACAGACAGGATGACAAAGAGGACTAAGAGAAAGACACAGACTAGATTCCTCTCCTCCATTCATGGGCGATTTTAGACTCTTTTTAGGGGGGGCTCAAGTCAATTTTAGTGCTTAAAGTTAGAGTTGCAAAGTTGTTTGTTAGTGACAGAGGACAAACACTTACAGGTTTAAAAGGCTAGTAACAGGTTTAATATCCTTTGTCGCTGAAGCCAATGCTATGTAACTGTAACCCAGTCAAGGAAAGGGATAACAGAAACATAGTTTAGGCCAATCAGAGTTGGTTGAGGTCAGATATTATTGGCTAATGAAATTACTGATTTAGCAGGGGGGGTTAACACTTTTGCATACACTATATCCGTGTCACATTGTCCTTGGGGGCTGAGCCCCCCTAAAGGTCGGATCCTAGATTTGCCCGTGCCTCCATTCCTCTCCTCACTTCTTACTCCCTTCAACAGTAGATTTGAGCCGAGGAGTCGAGGAAGAGACTGGAGGAGTCGAGGCAACAAGCATTTCATAAACATGAGACAGCTTTGCCTCGGAGCCGTTGATTAAATATGATGTGCTGCACATCTGCAATCTTGGCTTGTATCCACATGGTTGAATGCACTTATTGTAAGCAGTTTAGGATAAAAGCATCAGCTAAATACATGTAATGTAATGCAATACATAATGAAATAACATGGTGACCGTGTGTCAGAAAAAAACAAAACACTTCACATGTTCAGAGTTCACCAAGATCACCTCAAGATTGGTGAGATCGGAGATCCTGACCCTAACACATCATTACTTGTAATATATACAGTATGAATATTTAATTCAATTTTAGGACAGCTAATTTGTCTGAGCGTGGATGCAAAGTATGAGTGGTCCCCTAATACTGTATCTGAAGTCTCTTTTAAATAGACCTTAGTGGTCCCTTAATACTGTATCTGAAGTCTCTTTTATATAGACCTTAGTGGTCCCCTAATACTGTATCTGAAGTCTCTTTTATATAGACCTTAGTGGTCCCCTAATACTGTATCTGAAGTCTCTTTTATATAGGCCTTAGTGGTCCCCTAATACTGTATCTGAAGTCTCTTTTATATAGACCTTAGTGGTCCCCTAATACTGTATCTGAAGTCTCTTTTATATAGACCTTAGTGGTCCCCTAATACTGTATCTGAAGTCTCTTTTATATAGGCCTTAGTGGTCCCCTAATACTGTATCTGAAGTCTCTTTTATATAGGCCTTAGTGGTCCCCTAATACTGTATCTGAAGTCTCTTTTATATAGGCCTTAGTGGTCCCCTAATACTGTATCTGAAGTCTCTTTTATATAGACCTTAGTGGTCCTCTAATACTGTATCTAAAGTCTCTTTTATATAGACCTTAGTGGTCCCCTAATACTGTATCTGAAGTCTCTTTTATATAGACCTTAGTGGTCCCCTAATACTGTATCTGAAGTCTCTTTTATAGACCTTAGTGGTCCCCTAATACTGTATCTGAAGTCTCTTTTATATAGACCTTAGTGGGTCCTTAATACTGTATCTGAAGTCTCTTTTTATAGACCTTAGTGGTCCCCTAATACTGTATCTGAAGTCTCTTTTATATAGACCTTAGTGGTCCCCTAATACTGTATCTGAAGTCTCTTTCCTGAAATTCAGCCTTGGTGCAGAATTACAGCCACTAGAGCCAGTCCCACAATGAGCTTTCCTTAGGATGTGCCATTTCTGTGTCTGTAGCTATTGAGGAGGAGAGGGTGGGGGCAAGGTGGAGGGTGGGGTGTGGCCTTGACCAACTGCCACTTTGCTCATTTGAAAGCCATGATGTGTCTCTCATCATCTCATGGGTGGGCCAAATTTCTCTGGGCGGGGCAAAGCAGAGGAGTAACCTTGCTCCTTATGACCTCATAAGGAGATGATTCCTGATTGGCCCATCTGAGCTTCATTTTCTCAAAGGCAGAGCGGATACCCAGGGCTCGGTTTACACCTATCACCATTTCTAGCCACTGAGGGACCATAGGCAGGCTGGGGAAGCATATTAATGTTAAAATGTGGAATTTTCTTGACATGGGACCTTTTAAAGGTTATTTTTGGGGCCATTTTGGGCCTTTATTTCCACAGGACATATGAAGACATGAAAGGGGAAAAAGAAGGGGGGAATGACATGCAGCAAAGGGCCGCAGGTCAGAGTCGAACCTGTGGCCACTATGTCGAGGAATAAACCTCTATATATGTGCGCCTGCTCTACCAACTAAGCTAACCCGGCCACGACCCTACACACCTTTGGAGAAAAGCCTCCCTATTTCTCAGCTTGATGGTATACAGTACGCAAATGATGCTGTGAGATTCCTTATATCCTGTCAGAAAACCTGTGATCCCTCCCTCTGACATACAGATTTGAAAAAAAACTAATGACAAACTCTGTTTGAGCTGTGCTGATAATGTTTGTTTTTTTAGTAACTGTTAACTGGGTAACACTTTACTTGAAGGTATCGACATAATCGTGACATGACACGGTCATGAACGTGTCATAAACGTTATAAACAAGTCATAAACGTTCATGACTTCTGTCATTAAGTGTCATTTGGATTTTGTCATGACAAGTGGGTCAGCCCGGTGTGCGACAGTAATAATCCTCCGTGCGGAAACACAGCGAGCGATACAACGTTGGAAACATTGATTAAATGAAGCTTCAAGGCAAATCATTTTGCATTGAGGATTTTTATTAATCAAATTATTCGAGTTACTCAAGGAATTGTTTCAGCCATACACAGGATATTTTTCACAAGAGAAAGCCGTGGAGGGATGTATACCCGTTAATTTACCCATTAAGTTTTTAAAAAGGTTTTATCAGTAAAAAAAACTTATACAAAACTATTTTCACAGCGCAGGGACTCATCGAACCACAGGGCTGCGTCAAACTGATGAAGGAACTGTTCCATTCATTTGCTGAATTGTTCATTTGATGAAAGGTGAGACACGAGGACACAGGCTTGTTGGTGCAGGTGTTGATCAGCGTTTTCAACAGTATGATTCCACTAGATCAAATGATAAGGATCTCAGAGAGGAAACTGGAAGAGAATAATAGCAGTTATTACAGCGAGCCAATCATGCTGACAATAAGACATTATGTAGCAAAGCATCTTCACAGATAGTTTTACAGGTTGTGGAAATGTGCACTGGTACCTGATCACATGATCACCTGTACAGAAAAAAATTTAAAATGTACTTTTCAGGGTAACATAAGAAACTGCACAAGTTTAAATATCTTCCTGATCAGTCTGCAACCTTTAAAAAAGGTACAATATGTAATATTTCTGCATTAAAATGTCTACACGACTAAACCTATGTTAAATATTTTGTTGAGATGCGTACTTAACTTTTCCAGATGTTTTCAACAATGTTTAAACCCAGAGAAATCTGTCGCCTGTCATGACCTTTGACCCCTAGTAAAACGTCTGGCAAAAATTTGGGAACCCAGACGATATGTTTGAGTGCAATTGTAAATCATGCAAATGTCAGAAAGAATTATACTCCATAACAGTAGTACTTATAGTATTTTGAAATCAATTCTTTGAGGGACAAGACGACCGTCTAAAGACCAACATGAACAATCCTATCACCCTATGCAGCTCACATACAGATTTGAAAAAACTAATGACAGACTTGGAACACAGATTTCGTGGTTGCAGAAGAGAGAGGGCGACTCAAGCCTTCGATCATGTTTCCTACCAAATTCAGAGTGCCTGTACATCACAGGACTAAAATGATGATTATCTTACATTATCACACAAACCCTGTTGGAGCTGTGCAGATAATGATTTTGTGTTTAATAACTGTTACGTCAAGTAATGTAATGTCAAGACAGATGTAAATATCTCTGGCACAGTATTTTCTGATGTAAACCAGGGTGGGGAAACAAAAGTGAGCTTGAAAAGCCCAACATTTTAACAGGGAAAAAATCCACACAACCTGAAGTAGAATACTTAGAAATGACACACCATCTGATCAGCCAATATGTTTAATAATCAATGCAATGTAAGTAATATAGCTGGGAAATAGTTGCTTGAAATTAAGAATGATTTAAAGAATGAATTCAACAAATCAATGAAAAATTAAGTTGTGTGACACTATGCACTGTTTTAAGTTCTTACTTGACATACATGTAAAACTATCCAGTGTTATCTTCTTATGACCTTCAAGCAGCAGTGGTTACAGTTTCAAAAGGAACAGAAACTGGAGCAAATACTTGATTAGTTTCCAGTGATTTAGTTTCTGCTGAAACCACAAATAGGTTTTACACCTGTGACACAAGAGACTTTGCAAATGTAATTAACAGAAATATTTTTATGACATTACTTCCTCCACAATCTGGTTGGAGGCCTCCCTTCCTTCCAACAAGAGCCTGTTGTACTTGTATCTCTGCTTTAAATAAAGGACATTTTGTTCTACAACCCACTGAAATATTTCAATGTGTTTGGTTTCCAAAGGTAATTTTTGTCATTGGCCTTCTAGAAAGAGGGGAAATCACTCAACATGAACATTTTCATGTTAATAAACTCAAATATAACACCAACACCAAACAAAGCTCTAAGCATATTGCAGCTCCAGTAGGTCTGCCTGGTGGGGTACCACTATAGTCTTTATTTATCGTAGATAAAGTGTGAAACACTGGTTATAAGCTTACCAACATAAAATAACGTACATGTTGAGTGGTTTCCCCTCTTTCTGGAAGGTTTATTGAGAAAGAACTTTTGAAAACCGACCAACATGTTGACATAATATTTATAGTGACCAGCAGATGATTGTTGTTGCTGGGTTGTACAGCTTGAATAGTTTTAATAAAGTCTTTAATGTATGAGGGCAAGGAGGTGACACAGGGCTTTCTTCAGTGTAAATCAGGGAATTAATTATTATATTGCACTTATCCATTGGTTGGGTCAGTTATTATACATTAAAGTGCCAAACCGTAATTTATTCATCAAAACCTCCTTGGAGGAATCTGTTCCTTCGCCTTTAAGGACCTAGGTGTGGAAAAGTAACAACAAACTCATCCTTAACCCATACTGTATATTACACCCTGTTTTAGAGCATCACTTTCTGTCTTCAGTGCTGAGGGGTCCAGAGAGAGATATGGGGAGGAACCCACCACGGTTTGTTCTCAAAATGCTCCCAAACCTCAGTAAATTGGTCAGGGCGGATTGTCTACCAAATCCCCACCCCCTACGTTTCTGAGGCCTGTGGAACCAGGCAATTACAAATGTTGTAACAGTGTCACTTCACTTGCAGACCAATACATTCTAAAACAGTGAGCACATCACCATACTTTTAAGAATTGCTTAAATAATCTGGGATTTTCAGACATCTACAGCGTGTATGATTTTAATAATGTTCAGATTCTTTAATTGTATGAAGGAAAGGATGTGATGCAGGGCTGGAAGAAAATGATCTGCAAACACAGGTATATTTTCTGTTGAGGAGCTTATTGCAGCTCCAGTAGGTGTGAAACACTGGTTATAAGCTTACCAACATGAAATATTGTACATGTTGAGTGGTTTCCCCTCTTTCTGGAAGGTTTATTGAAAATGACAGTCCTTTATTTAAAGCAGAGATAGAAGTACAACAGGCTCTTCTTGGAAGGGAGGGAGGCCTCCAACCAGATTGTGGAGGAAGTAATGTCATAAAAATCTTTCTGTTAATTAAATCTGCAAAGTCTCTTGTGTCACAGGTGTAAAACCTGTTGGGGTTTCAGCAGAAACTAAAACACTGGAAACTAATCAAGTATACCCAGTTTCTGTTCCTTTTGTAACTGTAACCACTGCTGCTTTAAGGTCATTAAGAAGCTAACACTGGATTAGGGCTGCAGCTATCGATTATTTTAGTAATTGAGTATTCTACCGATTATTCCATCGATTAATCGGATAAATACTTTTTTTTTTATTGAAGAGCAATAATATACAATAGTTTGGTTTAATTTTCATAATTGTTATTGCCTACATTGCTTACAATAACATCTCTCAAAAATTAAACATTAAAGTGCTTGTTTTTAAAAACATTTTCTGAAATGCAATAACTTCAAACTAAGTCATTATTAAACATATATAAACATTACCTTAAGTTGTGCAACTTAACTTTCAGAACTACAAGTTTCACCCTGTGACTGATCTGTATATAGGCCTATGTAAAAATGTATCATACTCAACCTATTTTTATTTCTATTTTTGATTACAATGTTACACAACTCTGTTACACTTATGCTTTAGATCGTTGATCAGCGGTTTCTCCGTGAAAAGAGAGAGGAGAGAGAGTGGTGCGCAACAATCGTCTGTTTTTCCAAAAGCATGGTCAACAAGTCAGCTCTTTAGATCAGATCGTGGTCACCACTATGTATTTTCTTGTCTTTGTTTTTGGTAGTTGTTATGTTTGGTATAGTTTCATCGTCCATACGACTCTGTGATTTAATTTTGTTGGGTCCGCTTCGTGGAATGGATGATTAAGTTAGACTCATTGGGCCTCATTCACCAACCGTTCTTATGAAGAAATGTGTTCTTAAACCCTTCTTACGCACTTTTTACAAAGATTCTGGCATTCACTAATGTTTTCTTAACTTGGATTTGTTCTTAGCTAAGATCAACATCTACGAACACTGAAAAGCACTCTTACGCACATTTGAGTGATAATTTGCTCCAAATGATTGCTTACTGCATTTTATTTAATTCTACAGTCGTTTACAATGATAGTATTGTACTGTAATGTATTTCTGATCATTTGTTGAAAAAACAATCATATTATGCAAAAAAACACTAACACTGCAATTTACATCAGCAATTAAACAGATTAAATCCTGCGTTATTTGGTGATCGTTATTTATAGGGCCGAAATGCAGTGGTAGAATGTAACAAAGTACAAATTCTTCGTAACTGTACTTAAGTACATTTTTCACGTATCTGTACTTTACTTAAGTAGACTCAATAGTGCATAGCCTACTTTTGACTTTTACTTTGTTACATTTTGCAGCAATTATCTATACTTTCCACTCCACTACATTTCTACAATGTTCCGTTACATTTTCTGATCAGTTTCCCCCCTGCCAAAACGTCTTCCTGACCGTCACCCGTTTGTCTCCCCAGTAAAGTTTGGTTGCCATAGATATATATAGGGGGCACCGCCATCCGACGTAGTCTTCTCTTAGAAACTTTCTTAAGAACATATTTAAGAGAAAACTTAGGAAGATATTGGTGAACGAGGCCCAATGTTTTCTGTTGAGATGCTGAAGCATTGACGTCATGCTATTATTATACTTTTTCAATTTTGCAGTAGACACACTGTACAGAGTTTTTGTTTTAAGAACATATGAACTGATTCCAAACATTGGACACTTTTCTCCAGCCGGTCTCTTGTCTTACCCCCTCACTATTTACCCCCTTTCTTAATTTTGTAATCTGCGCCGTCACGGTACAGATCCACTTTTCTGACACGACTGACGCGTGGTGTCGCGACGCCTCACCTCATTTGTCCGTTGATGGGCGTTACCGTCACAATCAGTTTTTGCTCCATTTTTGCAACATCTAGCAGAAAAAAGGTCCCACGTTCTCCCCGTCTCATCTGTGCTCTACTTCTATTGGATAGTCGCATCGCGTTCAACGGATTCATTTGCATAAAGCTGGGCATCGGCCAGCTTTTTGACGTGCAACATTTTCTCAAATGTAGCGCCGCCTTCCCAGAATGCTTTGCATGTGCACGTTGAAGTCGCTTGACGTCACCCATAGGAATAGAGTGGAGCGCAGCGCGATGGAAGAGTCACACGGACAAATGGATCTGTACAGTCTTCAGTACCCAATCCGTTCCACCGGCACGATCCGTTCTACGCATGTGCAAGATGACACGTATGCCATGACGTATGCGCAGATAATAATACTGTTTTACGACCTGCCCAATCTGTTTCACGCTAGCCTCCACCGGGATAGCTAACAGCTAATTCGGCTAACCGCTAGCCGACAGCCTTCAGTCTAAAATAACGCATGCGCAGAACGGATCGTGCAGGCAGAATGGACAGCTAGATTCAGTCTAAAATAACGTTAAGTCAAACATAATGGGAAAAGCAGGCTACAGTTACATTAAGACTTTACAGTTATAACAATAAAGACAAGTATTGAGTGATTGTATTTTAAATGAGCACAAGTAGAACTGACGTAACAGCTGTTATATATGTTAACGTTTATTTTCAAGTTTTATTTTGAGGGTCTTTTAAAGTTTACATGCTGTCTCAGCTAGCAGTTAGCCAAATTAGCTGTTAGCTAAACTAACGTTAGCTTAACTGTGGAGGCTAACGGCAGACCGCTACAATCAGCTAGCGGTTAGCCAAATTAACCGTTAGCTAAACTAACGTTAGCTTCCCGGTGGAGGCTAACGGCAGCCCGCTATAATCACCTAGCGGTCCGCCAAATTAGCTATTAGCTAAACTAACGTTAGCTGGAGGCTAGCGCGGGAACAGATTGGGTTGTGTCGTAAATCCTCGTACCACAGCGCATGCGTGAACATCTTGCGCATGCGCAGAACGGATTGTGCAAGTGGAACGGATCGGGTACTGACCTATATATATGTCAATGGTACTGACGCGTGTTGCCAGCACCGTCAGCCCGGTGTGCGACAGTAATAATCCTCCGTGCGGAAATACCGCGAGCGATACAACGTTGGAAACATTGATTAAATGAAGCTTCACGGCAAATCATTTTGCATTGAGGATTTTTAGTAATCAAATTATTCGAGTTACTCAAGGAATTGTTTCAGCCATAAATAGGATATTTTTCACAAGAGAAAGCCGTGGAGGGATGTATACCCGTTAAGTTTTATAAAGGTTTAAAAAAAAAAAAACGTGTGGGATTGATCGAACCACAGGGCAGCATCAAACTGATGAAGGAACTGTTGCATTCATTTGCTGAGTTGTTCATTTGCTGAATGGTGAGACACGAGGACACAGGCTTGTTGGTGCAGGTGTTGATCAGCATTTTCAAAAGTACAAATCCACTAGATCAGATGATAAGGATCTCAGAGAGGAAACTGGAAGAGAATAATAGCAGTTATTACAGCGAGTCAATCATGCTGACAATAACACATTATGTAGCAAAGCATCTTCAAAGATAGTTTTACAGGTTGTGGAAATGTGCACTGGTACCTGATCACATGATCACCTGTACAGAAAAAATTAAAAAAAATGTACTTTTCAGGGTAACATAGGACACTGCACAAGTTTAAATATCTTCTTGATCAGTCTGCAACCTTTAAAAAAAGGTACAATATGTAATATTTCTGCATTAAAATGTCTACACGACTAAACCTATGTTAAATATTTTGTTGAGATGTGTACTTACACTTTTCCAGATGTTTTCAATAATGTTTAAACCCAGAGAAATCTGTTGCCTGTCAGTGGAGTCACATGACCTTTGACCCCTAGTAAAATGTCACAGAAAGAATTATACTCCATAACAGTAGTACTTTTAGTGTTTTGAAATCAATTCTTTGAGGGATAGAAGACAACCGTCTAAAGACCAACATGAACAATCCTATCACCCTACACAGTTTTTATCTTAAGATTATTTTGGGGCATTTTTAGGCCTTATTTCCACAGGACAGATGAAGACATGAAAGAGGAGAGAGAGATGGAATGACATGCAGCAAAGTGCCGCAGGTCGGAGTCGAAGCCACGGCCGCTACCTCGAGGAATAAACCTCTATCTACTGTATGTGGACCGGCTCTACCAACTGAGCTATCCCGTCAACAACCCTACACACCTTTAAAAGAAAAGCCTCCCTATCTCTCAGCTTGATATGCAGCTCACATACAGATTTGAAAAAACTAATGACTTGGAACACAGATTCGTACAAAGAGGTTGCAGAAGAGAGAGGGCGACTCAAGCCTTCGATCATGTTTCAAACCAAATTCAGAGTGCCTGTACATCACAGGACTAAAATGATGATTATCTTACATCTCTGACACACACTAACTCTGTTGGAGCTGTGCACATAATGTTTTTGTGTTTAATAACTGTTAACTGTTATGTAAAGTAATGTAATGTCAAGACAGATGTAAATATCTCTGGCACAGTATTTTCTGATGTAAACCAAGGAGGGGAAACAAAAGTGAGCTCAAACAGCCCAACATTTTAACAGTGCAAAAAACCCACAAATCCTGAAGTAGCGTACGTAGAAGGGACACACCATCTGATCAGCTAATATGTTTAATAATCAATGCAGAGTAAGAAATATAGCTGGGAAATAGTTGCTTGCAATTAAGAATGATTAAAGAATGAATTCAACAAATCAATGAAAAATTAAGTTGTGTGACACTATGCTTAAATTCTTACTTGACATACATGTAAAAACTATCCAGTGTTAGCTTCTAATGACCTTAAAGCAGCAGTGGTTACGGTTTCAAAAGGAACAGAAACTGGGGCAAGTACTTGATTAGTTTCCAGTGATTTAGTTTCTGCTGAAACCACAAATAGGTTTTACACCTGTGACACAAGAAACTGCAGATTTAATTAACAGAAATATTTTTATGACATTACTTCCTCCACAATCTGGTTGGAGGCCTCCCTCCCTCCCAACAAGAGCCTGTTGTACTTGTATCTCTGCTTTAAATAAAGGACATTTTGTTCTACAACCCACTGAAAGATTTCAACATGTTTGGTTTCTAAATGTTATTTTCCTCAATGTCCTTCTAGAAAGAGGGGAAATTACTCAACATGAACATTCTTTTATGTTAGCAATCTCACATATAACACCAACACCAAACAAAGCTCTAAGCCTATTGCAGCTCCAGTAGGTCTGCCTGGTGGGGTACCACTATAGTCTTTATGTATTGTAGGTAATAAGCTTACCAACATAAAATAACGTCCATGTTGAGTGGTTTCCCCTCTTTCTGGAAGGTTTATTGAGAAAGAACTTTTGAAAACCGACGAACACGTTGACATTTTTGCGGTGGGTTGTATTTCAACCAGTATTTCAATTCCTGATTCTTCCATTGGCGTAGTCCTCCTGCAGTGCCATCATGCAGCATTACGCACGGGCAGTATTTCTATGTTTACAACAATTTTGTGATTGTTAACACCTTGCCAAAATCACAGCATCAGCTAGTAGTATCCCCCACCCGAGATACAATTTGCAAACTCACTTTTCTTCATGCAGGTTTGGTCACGAACAGTATTAAAGTTAGGAACGATAACGAGGACATTAAGGGTAACAATTGCACGAGAGCTTAAGGTTGTATTACCAGACTTTGACTTTTGATAATATATGCACAGTATTAAAGACAGATAATTAGGTATTTACACTGGGTTCTGCTGTTATCTAATGCTAGGGTATTTGATGCTATGCTGTATTCCATGCAGTCGGGCCATCTCCTCCTCCTGTGCACTGTAGCGGACACAATGTGACGGTGAGACAGCAGCAACAGAGTTTTGATTTAACCCTTGTGTTGTCCTTCGGGTCTCAGTGACCCGAAGGACAACACAAGGATTATGTACTTCTGTTTACTTTGTTGAGAATTGCTCTCTAAACAAGGGTTAATACAGCACCTTAGTTCTTGTTTGTACAGCATTTTGGTCAGCTTAAACTGTGTTTAAATGTGTTCTAGAAATAAACTTTACTTACTTACTTTAAAAGAAACCGGTTTTAGAGAGCAATTCTCAACAAAGTAAACGGAAGTACATAATCCTTGTGTTGTCCTTCGGGTCACTGGGACCCGAAGGACAACACAAGGGTTAAGATTTTAAGTTGGAGTTCACGAGGTGTTTATGGAACAATTATCACTCAGTACAAGCACAAATAACACTGCTGGATTTAATCTTCATGATAATATGGATGATATGGAGTGAAAAATATTTGTCTGCAAGTCCTAAGACCGACAAAACACACATGCAGTCCATGACTTCATGGTTGGACAGGATGAGTTTCCATCTAAAGTCCCAACAGTGACGCCTACAGGCTGTAAAGGTCCATTACACCTCATTATAAAGTGATTGAACAAACATGCTGATGTTTAACAGAACAATCTCAAATCAAGCTCCACTTACTAGCTTTTACAGAGTTTACAGTCTTCATCTGGGTATATAGTTTGGTCAGGTATATCAGTTGCTATATAGTTATGGAGATGTTTTTGAGGCTGTGGTAGGTTAAGGTTGAACTCTGACATGGTTTGACAAAACAATCCCAACTCACAATCCCCTCACTGGCTTTATCTGGCATTTAAATCAAACCACAGGGTCTTCAGCAGCCCTAAAAATGATGCTTATATTAAGTTAGGTCAGACATAACTTACAGTGCTGTGGAGTAAGGTCTGGCTACACCACAGATACATTCTGGGATAGGAGAAGAAGAAAAACAGATGCAGCAACGGTGGCTCTGCTAAACAGCCTCAGGAAGGAACATCTGAATCCCGGAAAAGATAACGCCACCTACAATATTAAATGAAGTTAACAGTTCACACAAGACAGTAACGTGAGTAAACGTATTCAATAGATAGATAGATAGATAGATAGATAGATAGATAGATAGATAGATCAGCGTCATTTGCTGTAATCAATGTATTGCTGTGTGTATTTTGTCCATAGCAATCCATCCAAATTATCTTCAAAACTTGCCATTTTCAGCATGTAGCTTGCTAACTCGAAGTTTGTAGTTTTTTCCTGAAACAAAGGGATTTTGAGAATGGCAACACACAGAATGGAAGGTTGTCAGGCTTTATCCTGGATATGTACTTCCTTTGATTCAGCCCAGTTCCAGGGTAGTAGGAGCTTTGTAAACATGCACTTTATTCAATTAAAGACAGTTTCCCATTTCAAAAAACCTTTTTTTTTTTTTTTTTTTTTTTTTTTTTCTTCTCCCCCCAATTAAAAAAAAAAAAAAAAACCCCCCCCCCCCCCCCCCAAAACAAAAAAAAAAAAAAAATACAGTTTGTTTTTCTTATATGCAGTGATAACTTTCCTGATCCAGACTATATGAAGTCAGGCCTCAGTGGATGACTAAACTGTAAAGTAGAATATGTTTATATATTTCCATGAAGCAGTTAATTATATAAAATAAATGTGGGAATATGAATAGAATTATGCACTGCTGCTGCAGTCTTTCTGCAGTCTGAAAACCCACAGCCCTTTATTAATTAAATATGTATTTACTTACACACTCAGTTTCTTATGGATTTGACTTGTTTGTTTATCTGAAATGTGAAGCTGTTCAGCCTCGTGCCAGGAACGCTGTCCATGGTGCTGACTCTGGTATCTGTCTTGACTCAGCAGCTTTCTCTGGGGGAGAATAGAGATGCTGTCCAGGGTGATGAAAGTACCGTAAGCTTTTCAGTGCACAGACATATTTTTGTCTGTTTGAATTTAATGTCTTCATAAATATAAATACTGTTAGTACTTCAGTATGACAGAAAACTACCAATAAGCTCACATTTCCCCACAGAGGAGGAACGCAGGACATCACCTGAAGAAATCCTTAGTTGGAATGAAAACTGTACATGGCTCAATATGTTTTTAATAATCCATGTGATGTTTGATGTGAGTATGTTTGGTTTAGCCAATAGCACATTAAAAAAAGGGGAGACGACATTGCCACAAATTACATTATCATTCTAATGAGAGAGAGTTTGCTGTCTTTGTAAAATGTATATATGTTAAACTGTTTGAGGCCACAGGTGGAACGTTTTTTTATTTTTTTACCAAAGTACATTTTCGAGGTGTACTTCATGTTATAATATTTTGTTTGTAAGATCAACATCTACAAAAATATAGTGAAGTAAAAAGAGCAGTATTTTCTTAAATGTATTGGAGTGAAAGTATAAAGTAACATAAAATAGAAATACTGCATTAAATGCTTTTACATGTTAATATCTGAAGAACCAAAACAACAACTTTGGGGCAGATTATTTTCATTATTTATTGATCTGCTTATATTTTTTATATATTAAGTGTTTAGAAAATAAACATCATTCATAAAATCAACTTTAAAATGACTTATCTCACAAAAGAAAAAGCTTAAAAGAGACAGGTTGGGATTTTTGCTTTAACAATTACGGATTGATTATCAAAATAGTTGATCAACTTAACGATCAACTAATTGTTTCAGCTTCAAATTAATCTAAGGTGTCTAACGAGATATATTCAGTTGTACAAATTATTTCAAATTCACTGACCAGACTGGCATTTCTCTTGATTAACCTACCAAACTCACACACTGTTGAAGCATTTTCAGTGTAATCCAACTCACCAGACATTTAGAGGAGTTTTAAGCTTGACCAGCCAAATGTGCATCATCTCTCTGGATGGAAGAAACTGGTCAATCCTTAAAATCTAAGATTTAAAAAAGGACTGAGGTAGAGCAGCAGGAGAGACTGTAGGAATCCCTCAGTCTATGAATAATGTAGGCCTTGGAGAAAACTTTGACAGGATGTCAAAACATGTCATTTTGATTCCACCAAAGGAAGTTTGGCTTTGACTGCGGAAGAAACACTGGCTCCGTTTCCTTCATCGTCACCCTGACAGACGTGGAACCAGCCAAGGCAGAAGCAC
This sequence comes from Perca fluviatilis, assembly GCF_010015445.1. Lineage (NCBI taxonomy): Eukaryota > Metazoa > Chordata > Actinopteri > Perciformes > Percidae > Perca > Perca fluviatilis. Next base: position 3,929,014 of record NC_053132.1, read on the forward strand.
AGCTGTCAATCACAACTTCTGGACACAGTGAAGTCAGTCGACACAACCGAGGCTGAGAGGAACCAGACGCTGCAGTCTGAAACTGCTAAATAATCACAAACATGACCTCAAGGGCTTCACAATACAACACGTACTGTAGTTATCTACAGCAGACAGAGATTAAGACTAAGAATGACTGGTGATGAATAAATGGAATGAAACTTGAGAATATTGAATGAAATCTGATGTCATCCAAGCTCTGGTACCATCTTGTGTGTGCGATGTGAATAGTCTGTACATGCTGCAAAAGTGAGCGAGTCAGCACGAAATCCAGGTTCACTCAAAAGGCCGAAGACTGTTGAAGTGGGGGGACACCTGTGAGGTTGTTTTTTTCCTGTATTAACATTTCCTGATAAGCAGGAACTGGCTGGCCTGTGAGGTTACTGCATTCAGTCTTCCATGATCAAACAGTGAATACAGGTCTTCATCGGTAAAACTGTTTTGAATATGGTTATCAGTAATATTTTTTTGGCCTGTACATGCATTTGCCAGGGTGTGAATGATATCCTCATTACTTAGAAATGCTGATACTACATTTTGTGCTGACTCACTCGCTGTCACACTTGTTGCAGCAACATCTGTATAGATTAATCTCATCGAAAACACAGGATGGCGCCAGAACCTTGATGACGTCAGATTTTATTTAATAAATTTCATTCCATATATTCAGACTTTTATTCCATACATTCAGACTTTTGAGTGTATTTGTTGGTTTCAGGTTTTTAGAATGTTAGGATTCCCGGTTTGTTTGTCAAGTATATCATTTCTATTTTATTTGTTTTAGGGGAGGGATTCTCTCCTCTCCACTAAAATTGCTTATTTCTTCACTTTATTATACTTTCTTTTGTGCAAATCAACACCCACATACATCCATAGGTCTAATGAGAGTGTTAGCTGTTGAATTTACGGTAATTAACTAACAAGGCCACACGGTCGGAGTGAACACTTGGCATCCTGTGTGTGTGTGTGTGTGTGTGTGTGTGTGTGTGTGTGTGTGTGTGTGTGTGTGTGTGTGTGTGTTGGTTTCCATATCTAGAAGAGTCACGTCACCATCACAAGCTAAACCTTGTTGGTCCATTCAAGGACCCTTTGAAAATTTTCCTTTTCTTATTTTTCTTTTCAGCAGCAGACTCTCCAATCTCAGATGTCAAACCATCTAAAAAAGCCCAGAAAAATATATTTAAATGTATAAGGCAAATAGAGGGGAATATAGTCGCCAAAGTGTTACAATTCAAAGGAAGTAAACGTTGATGTTAAAATTGGAAGAGTAGAAGTTGAACAGTAGAACATGTACACACACAGGTGCTGATTCTAGCTTCATGAAACAGCAAAAGTCACCTCCTCTGATTCTCTTCTACTTCTTTTTTCTTTTCTAAATGTTTCTCTCACACAAAAAAAACCCTGTTTTCTCATCAGATCACTGATGTGCCAGCACTAAGTGTAACATAGTTGAATGGGCTCAGGTTAAATTCTACTAAATTGGCACAACTCCGCCATCTACTGTTGAAAGTCGTACTTGCTTCGGGTAGTTGTAGTGCAGCATTATGGGAAATTCCTCACAGCAACGGAGGATTTCCAACGAGGTAACATGTCTGTGAATGCTTGTGGACAATATAGTGTTAAAGGGGTGATAGAATGATTATATAGGGTATTTTACACTGTTCCTTAAGGTCTCCTAATGGGGTATGTAACATTGGTTGGGCTGAAAATTGCCCGAATGCTATTTTATTAGGCCCTTAACTACCCTGTGAATATGGCTCTATTTGGATCAAGAGCTTTTCTTCCAAATATGGTATGCTCATGAATATTCAGAATGAGCTACGTGCTGATTGGTTTGAGCAAACTACATAGAAACACATGGGAGACCCGACAGCAGGTCTCATATTTTCTATACATTGTTTATCGGGCTATTTCGTTATTAAAATCACTTCTGAATCTTTTTTAAGCGAGAAATCAACTATATAAAGCTCAAATATGGGCCGTTTTACGAAAATTGATGGCTAATTGCAAATTTGGTAAGACTGTGTGTCGGAGTTCAGCCGCTGGTGCTGCCTCGCCGCCCGGCCTGCCTTCCTTCACAGACCCCGGCCTGCTATGAGGTACTTGGAGCTCGGTCACGGCTGCCAGCCCACAGCAGGGACTACCAACACCGCTGCCCTGACAGAGCTCCAGGGCCTTCAACTCCCCTCTTCCTGCTAGCTAAATGGCCCGTTGTGTGAGAGTGAGAGCGCCGTCAGCGAGCTTGTTACACCAGCAATCTTTTACCACGTTACACACGTCACGCCACTCATACAAAATCTAACTATAGGTATAAAGCTAACAACGGTGTCCGATTTCAATTTAATGAATATTTGTGAAGACTAGGTGTTTCGTTAGCTGTGACTGTCCCTTCAATCCTAGCTGTGTGTAGCTACAAACCACGGATAGTTAGCTTCCTTTTCTGCGTAATTCGAGTAATTCGCTCTCATTCACACACACCGGGCATTTAGCTAGCAGGAAGAGGGGAGCAGCGGCGTTTAGTAGTCCAAAAACCGGTGACTTTGCGCGGGTATGAAGTGCCGTGGGTTGCCAGCTGTAACGGAGCTCAATCAAGCTCACAGCAGGCCGGGGTGTGTGAAGGAAGGCAGGCCGTGCAGCGAGGCAGCAACACAGGCAGCACCGGCGCTAAACTCCGACACACAGTCGGACAAAATTTGCAATTAGCCATCCATTTTTGTAAAACGACCCATATTTGAGCTTTACATAGTTGATTTCTCGCATAAAAAAGTTTCAGAAGTGAATTTTGTAATGGAATAGCAGAGATCTGCGGAAGACTACCTGATCTCAGGTCAGTTGTGTAGCCTATGTAAATGTAGGGGCGTGACCGTTCTCTTAATACACCCATGGGCTGACAAAGGTTCCGGTTTTTGGGAGGTTGACGTCAACTTCCAGCTTTGTTGAGATTCACCCGTTTTCAGCGGCAGTTTCAAAATATGAGATTTTCATAGTAAAGGGGTGTCAGTGGGACTTTGAGCTTCTATGTATGTCCTATTTACCCACCGAACTGTCGTTATTCAACTATGACAGGGTAAAATCGGTTTTGCATTCTATCACCTCTTTAAAAGTTGACCCAGTTTGTTTTGGTCAGATATAATAATTGTCTGAAGTTAATTTGGCAATGAGTGTATTTAGTTACCAGGCGTTTTATTCATGTTTTACCACTCAAAAAATATCTTCTGTATGCTAACTAGCACCTACATGTGCAGACAGAGCATGCTTTAGAGATGAGCACTCACACACTGTTGTCTTCCATTGTAAATGCAGGCAGAGGCTGATTAAACTGGCTGGTACCAACCTGACTGGCTCCGAGTGATACAAGAGACATCTCACATAGGTAACATAAGCACACGCGTGTCTATGCAACAACCATAAGCATAGATTTCGGGGGGGGGATGCAGGCACCATGTCCCCCACCCAATATTTAGAAGAGGTAGATTTGTCCCCCTCAAACACGCACACCTGGCCTAATCAATGATTTGTAATTGGACCTGCTGAGAGAGAGAGAGCAGGAGAGTTCTGTGATGTATAGAGAAAGAAATGAGTGTGTGTGTGTGTGTGTGTGTGTGTGTGTGTGTGTGTGTGTGTGTGTGTGTGTGTGTGTGTGTGTGTGTGTGTGTGTGTGTGTGTCTATAAGGGGATACAATGAGGGAGGAAGGAAGGATAATTGGTGTGAAATGAGACAAATGAGTGTGTCCGGCCTTTGTGTGTGTGTTGCGTTCAGTCTTGTGTGTGGCCGTTCTTCCATGTTTCTGAGTGTATGGCCATCGATCTGTATGTTGTGTGTGTGTGTGTGTGTGTGTGTGTGTGTGTGTGTGTGTGTGTGTGTGTGTGTGTGTGTGTGTGTGTTGTTGCTGCTGCATCACAACATCAAAGAGTTTTTATCACTTTGGAGTCCTGAAACGTGGAGCCGACAGTCAGCTGTCACTGGGCCGTGTGTGGACGTCTGTCACCTGTAGTTTCTCCGGTGTGGCTGATTCAGCATGTCGACTCAGAGAGAGAGAGAGAGATCTCTGATTGGCTGTCCTGGCTGGTTTTATTCATTTAGTGTGATTTTTATTTCTTATTTCTCACTTTTGCTTTTTTTTCCCCAACAAACAAAACGCTGCATGCTAACAAGCACAAAGCGAAGCAGAACATCACGGTGCCAGCTGCAACTTTTCGATCAGACACAGTTGGTTAGTATTCTCCGAGCATATGATGAGTCCTTGGCCCCACACCCATCACGTCTCTGTGAATCACACACACGCTATGTTTGATCAGGTCCAGCATGTAGTCTGCCATAAGAGAGAGTAATTTTTTGGGGGATTTTTTTTTTTTTTTTTTTATAAAAAAATTAAAATTTACGTCTCTCAGCAGTCTCGACTAGAATTTCATTTATCTGATTGTGGCATAAGAGAGACACTGAGGGGTCAGTTCCAGAAGTATAGTCTCACATCGCCAGCTCTATCTCCACAGCGCTGTGGAGTAAGGTCTAATTCAATTCAATGCTTGGACTTGATGTAGTGGCCAAAACAAAGAAACATCATCAGCCTCCATGAAGTAAGTTATTATAATTCGTTCCAATAATTGCATACAGAAAGGAAATACAGCTCGTTTGTATGATTTTATAAACTGATAACTTCCATAATGAAATACTTATTTGAAATGTTTTTTTCAAGCAGATTTATTTTCTCCCAGAAAACCAAAAACCCAAACATTTGAAGCATGTATCAGCTTGGTGGTCTATGATGCAACATGCTGAAATGAATCAAACGTTGCACAGACACTCCTGCAGTACATTTCCTGACATCTAACCTGCCTGACACAACAACACTGGGAATCTTTGATTCTAAAGTTAAATGTTTTTACTGCAGATATTTGGTTGAAACTCAACTAATGGCATTGCAGACAAAGTTGATACAGCTGATTCACTGACCAGGGGCGCCGCCAGGAATTTTGGGCCCCATGACAAAAAAATCAAATTGGGCCCCCTCTGCGCAGCTGTTGTCACCACATCTCTAGGACCTAACTGTCCCATCAAAAGCTTTACAGAACTCTAATTAAAGGCTTGCAACTGTCCAGCTTCTTGTAGTTCAATACTAGTACTAGCACAATATTACTGGTGATTTGTACATGCATGCAAGTCTTTTATGCAGTTCACTATTTGATGCAAGATTAATTATTATATTATTATTATAGTGCTACAAAACAGATCAAGTGATCACTAAATCAAAAGGTTTTGAGGTTTGGAATATGGTCATAACAAACTAACAGTACCAGTGACATCAAATTAAAAGGTATGAATAAGAAGAAAGGACTCCTGGAAACCCAAACTTTTCTCTCAAATAACTGTCATGTCATTGAACACAATGTTGCTCACCTTCTTCACTGGGACAGGGAGGGGCACAGTTAGGTGGGGGCTGGGGTGCTGCTGACTCATCTGTTGTTAAGTCTGCTAAAAGGGGCAGGGACAATGATTTAATATGAATATCTTGCTAAACGTTTCCCTGATTAAATGGTGATTAAATGTAGGCTAGCACTAGTCTGTAGCTAGCTAGCTTATTTATTTAACGTTACTTGGCAACATTGTGGTCACTGTAGTTCTGGCGAGTCTACTGACTGCAACTTTTCTTTTTTTTTTTTTTTTACTGACTGCAACTAAAGTGAACACCTTCACTGAGTGAAGGTGTTTATTTCATGCAGATACAGGGGGGTGGTCGGTCAATATGGATCTTTACTTTTTGGTCAATGGGGATATTTAACTTTTACTGACAAAAACAAGTAAAAACAAAGAGATCATTAATTATATTATATTTGAAATATATATACTGAATCATGATGGTTTAATAATTTTATATTGGTTTTTATCTATTTTGTGGGGCCCCTGTCAGTCATGGGCCCTTGGGATTGTCCTAACTTTTCCCCCCTATACAGCGCCCCTGTCACTGACAAATATCACACTGTTGCTTCAAGGCGGCCATTGTTTTCAGCTCATCTATGGAAATCAACTTACTTTTACTTTCTTTGATAAGAAAGAAGCAGGAGAAATTAGTTTTGGACTTGTCTGTTCCGCAGCTTTACAAAGATAACACAAGATACAGGAAATAAGCATCTCTCAACACATACTCTCATGCAACATGAAACATGCTCTCATATACATTAGACAGGTACCTAAATGTATATAGTAGCCTAAGCACAGTGGCAGTTTTTAATTGAACAACCCTGTTGGCTGCATTCTCCGCAATAAGTGTAGCACAGCACTTGCACAACGAGATATTGCACAACTAACATATTACACAACCCAAATAGTCTACGTATTGCACAACTAACATATTTTAACTTCTATAACTTTTACTTTCTTTGGTCACTAGCTATGTTTCCATCCATTCTATCCGAATTAAGTGATATCGAATGAAAAATGCCTTATGGAAACAGTAAAATGCGATAGAATTTCATGAATATCGACTCAAAGGAAATACGTTCGGTCTCATCGTATTTTCTCTTGATTGATATACGGCTTATGCGATAAACGCTGATGGAATTGACTGCAACTGAATTCCTCACAAAGCAAACTAAGATCAATCTACAACCATGTGCCAAGAAGGATTTTGGGGGTTGGGGGGTTAGTGCGCGGAAGGGAGGGGGAGTGGACGAGGAGGATGAGGAGGATTGAGGGGCGAGCTAGTCTCTGTTTTGTTTGAAAATACTTCCAACGTCAACAAGAAGTGCCGTCACCCAACATCACTTACGGTACAGATCCACGACTGACGCGTGGTGTCGCGAGGTCATACAGCCATGGTTGATGCTCCACACCCCTAACCAGCAGCTGATTGGACGAATGCGTGAGGCGGGTGTGGCTGCTCGAGAATTTCAACAGAGTGTCATGGCGGCTCGTTGAGAATACGATCTCGTATTTTACAAAAATAGTTCACCGAAACGTGTTTCTGAAAACATTTTAAGCGAGAAATAGGCCGTGCAGCTGCTGAATCTGTCTTCATTTCAGATCAACAAAGGTCAGTTTGAAAGATTTTTGTCTACTTCTATTGGATGGTCGCGTCGCGTTCAACGGATTAATTTGCATGAAGATGGGCGTCGGCCAGCTTTTTGATGCGCAGCATTTTTTCAAATGAAGCGTCGCCTTCCCAGGATGCTTTGCGGGTGCGTTAAAGTCGCTTTATGTCCCCCACAGGAATAGAGTGGAGCGCGGCGCGACAGAAGCCTCGCACGGACAAATGGATCTGTACCGTTAGAGCACCTTTAAGACGCTGTTTCCGAGGTTTTTGTAGAGTTTTTTCTGTTGTTTTTTTTACTACGACCGGATTCACCACTAACACCAACCTATAAACTCTAGTTTTACACTGATTTTAAATTCATGGTCAATAAACCTCTTTTAAATTAAATAATACCTAATTTGCATTTAAAAAACGTTGAAATTGTGAATTATTTCGACAAATAGTTATGATTTAGTGGATAATCTCGACTGTCAAAGTTTAGTCCAGATACGTGTCGTCTTCCCGTCTTCCAACGAGCAACTTCTTGTTTTTTCTGGGTCAAAACTTTTTAAATTGTAACTTTCTTTTTTTCAACGTTTTGGTCATCTTTTTCAACACTTTTGTTGCTCCCCACCCCCCATGTTTTTGTCACTTATTGCAACGTTTTTGTCGATTTTTTTCTTCAAATGCTATAAATTGAATAAAAAAAACAACAAATTCAATGAAAGTATTGATCTGATCGTTTATTTCACTTGTGAAGAGCGTTGTAGGGTAACCATCCGCCTTGTTTCTTTTTGAACATTTTAGTTGAAAGAAAGAAGAAACCCAAATGTTCTGATGTAGAAACTTTTTTGAGAACAACAGGAGGGCTAAACTGGCTGAAAGTGTTAAAGCCCCCATTAGCCTACGGCCGTGGGTGAGAGTTTAAAAGTCGTTGCTGCGTTGCCTCGCTGCCTCAATGGATGAAAGTGGTGAAACCTGAAGGGTTTGATCTGCGGCCTGTGTCGTCTGCTGGCTCCAACGAGCCGTTTCATTGGCTTTAAGAGAGCGCAGCGTGTTAACAACTGAAGCCAAACCTCTCCTAATTACTAACTAGTCCATCTGGTTTTTATTTCTCAGGCAGAAATCTGTAGTTTGTTTGTTTTCCAGCCAATCACAGATCAATTTAAATGATCTTGATAGTCTGTCTTTCCTTGCCGCCATCAAATCTCATAAAGGCACCAAAACCAGCACTGAATGTAATCTGACAATTATTGTGTGTGTATCACAGCCTGATTTTGAAACATTGTAAATATACATCTTCAGTGGGAACCAATTGGGCAATAAAAATATAGAAAATGTTTGCTGATCTTATAACATAATCCCCAGAAACCAAGCCAAAAAGTAACTAAATACTGTGGGTACTTCAGTTGTAAAACTTGTGTTATTGTCGTATGCAGCTGTGAGTGAAGACTCATTTAGAAAGTCTGCACCATTTAAGAGCAGATACATTAAAAAGAGGAGTTCATAGATATATGACTGCTTGAATTTGTTGATGAAAACCATGTGTAGAAATAAATAATAATATTGAGGAGGGGACGCATCACGATGCCACTTCGATTCGTCGACGGGTAAATCGTAATGAAATCGTGAGATCAGTGAAGATTCCCACCCCGACTGGACAGTACAGCTGACCACGTTTCAGAGCCAGTTAGAATCAGATTTATTACGGTTGATGGTGCATACAGTCAACATGTTTTACATCTTTGAGTGCGTTTGTTCTCGGCAGCCATTTCTCTCCACTGATGTCTGCACAATATAGAAATAAATCTACTCTGACTTGAGACTTTTTGTCAGACATGGTGGAATCTACGTCAGAAGATTATTAAAAAAAAAGACTGCTACCTTTAAGAAGACAGCAGACAAAAGGCAAAAATAAAAAAAGCAGCGACAGAGATTCAACCACCGACATCAGCAGGCTATAATCGATTATGGTCTGTCGCTGCATCGATGCAGAATCGTCCACATCGCGATGCATCGATGCAACGATTGATTTCAACACCCCTACTGGAAAGTGTGATGAATCTGTGTGGAACAGGCTAAAAGATACAAAACAGCACACCAAACGTCTCACCATTGCATTGCACTCACAGGCTCTGACTTACCAGAGCTAAATAAACAGCCACGCTATTACCTTTTATTTTCAGATTCAAAATAGCTCTTCACCCGACACACAACATGAGACCAGTACGCCTCACAAGGTCAGTCTCACAGGCATTCATTCCAGCCCCCCCACCACCATACAAAAACAACTATGGGACTCAGAAATCCTTTTTTCATACATACACCAATATTTGGGATGACATTCCCCATCACATCAGAACACTACCATCCATCACATATCTCAAAAAGGCTTACACACTGTTCCTTCTCAACAGTTACACTTGCACTCATTGATTGTTCATCTATTGTCAGTATAGTTGTTTTTAGTTGTCTGTATCTGTCTAGCCCGTGCTAATGTCCTATATGTTCCTGTCTTCATGTGTTGTAACTCTGTTCTATGTTTCTGCAGAACAGGAACCTGATGGAAACCAGTTGTTACACTGAGTCAGGCCTGATTATGTTTAACTTAATGTTACTTTTAATCCTTTCCTGTATAACAAGGATCTTCAACAGGGGGTCCGGGACCCCTAGGTGGTCCTCAGAGTCAATGCAGGGGGGACCTCCAAATTAGTCTTAATTTTTGAAGTTTTTTCAAAAATGAAAAAGTCTTAACATAAATCTAACATCTTATCAAAAATAAATCCCCACTGATGATAGGGTTACTGGCCTATATAAGGTAGTCACCAAGGTAGCCATCCATAGATACAGGTAATCCTGAGGATTCACTGTGCCACATGTGTGTTTAATAAGGGTGGGGGAAAAAAATCAATACAGTATAGTATCGCAATATTTTCTGTGGCAATACTGTATCGATACACAGACGCCAAGTACGGATCTTTTATGATATATGTGTTGGTCAGTTTGTCTGATTGACAATCCCATTTTGCCGCAACAAAATTGAAGTGAGATGAACAAACAGAGAAATGTATCTTTTTTAGATGAAACAGATGTTGACAAAGTTTCCTTTTGGGGACATAATTTAAAATTGGGAAAAATTTGAATCTGGAAAAAAGGTAATGAATTGCAATATATCGCAGAATATTGCAATATGTTTGAAATCGCAATAATATCGTATCGCGACGTAAGTATCGTGATGATATCGTATCGTAAGGCCTCTGGTGATTCCCACCCCTAATGTTTAATATGAAAACATGATTTATAAAATTGTGCCTACAATTTTTAGGCTATTTTAATAGCTTAATATTCTATGCAAAAAAAGGTATGTATAAAGGTTTTCGGCCGCCCTACATGTTTTAAGGCCCAGTTTAATACGCAACTTCATTTTATACAATATATGTAGTAGGGGATCCCTGCTCCGTCTCTCTTTCAGTTAAGGGGTCCTTGGCTTAAAACACATTGACCCCTGACCCCAGCTGTATAATAAATGAAATGAAATGAACATTCACGTTATTCCAAAAATAAGAAATGAAAAAAAGCCAACCAACGTGGAGTGTCCGTGAAACCTAAACTCAGGAGAGCAGAAGGTCCGACACGGTCCGAGGACTAAACAGTTGTGTAGGTGTCATCTGTAGGCTCCGGGCCCCGTCATGGCGGCGTGAGGGTTGTCTGATCTGCGGCCCGTGTCCGTTCGCTGGCTGCAACGAGCCATTTCATTGGGTTTAATAAAGCGGAGCGTGCCAACAACATGTCATCTGAGCCGCGAAGCCAAACCTCCCCACGTGCTCCAGATTGGAGAGCAAAGCAGACCACGGGCCTCAGACCGCGAGGTCCCCCCCCCGGCCATAAGGAGTCTATTATGTTCCTGTGTGTCACGCAGCCATCTTTGTGCCGGCCCCCGGTGCCATGCTGAGGCGTTTGTAAAGGCCCCGCCCGGCAGAGCGCTGGCACATGGCGGTCAGGACACGCTGCTAAATCCCATTAAGAGTTAGTCCAGAGGACACGAGGCTGCCAGCTCCTGTCAGTCAGCGCCGAGCTGTCACCTCAGGGAGCCGCAACGCTTTGAATTAACCTTAGAAACAACAACCGCAGTGATGAGCTTTAATACACCAGACAAACATCACAACAACACTACAACCTGAAGAGGACACGGGACATATTGTTTGACACACATACAGGCCTAAAATATTACTTTATATAGCCCACGTTGCACTTTTCCAAAACATAATTAAAAAGTGCTTTGGATGACAGCAGGATTATTATGAAGAGACCGGTGAAAGTGTAAGAAAAGAAATCACGGCAGCCAAGAAGTCATGAGTCGCCCCCAAACACACCATGCTCAGAAACTATGACCAAAAAACCCCCAAAAATATCATCTAAGTTATTACTTTTGCCCCGACATGAAAGTCTCAAAGCCTCTTTCACTCTATAAGATTCTGAGGAAGAAAAAAATTATGAAGCCTTAATCAATTTATCTTCTTATTAGGGCTGCACGATATGAGGAAAATATCTAAATGCGATTATTTTGGCTGATGTTGCGATTGCGATATGATTCACGATAATGGAGGGAATGGTTCTTTTTGTATCATTATTCTCATTTTCATTGAAATTATTAAAGTTGAAAGAAATTAAAATGATTATAGTGTGATTTTTGCAAGGACCTGTACCAAACAAAGATTTTTTTCTTTATTCTGTAGGATGTGATACTGTATGTAGTCCGGGACGTCTCTGCAGCACCACCATACTTTATTTAGAACGGTTTGACACATATTTGGCCATTAAAGCGTAACTCTCGCCAAAATGCGACCTAGGGTCTTTTTGTGAATGTACCCAAGTCAAACTTTCGTTTTAAAAGCATATTTAGGATGGAAGCGCTACTTTTAAGATTTACCGTATTCTCGTTTTTGGGTCAAATGGCCTTTTGAATGGGAGTGCTAGGGGCACTTTTATGCTAGCCTCAAAATAGCTATTTTTAAACCACTAAGAAGGCTCGACACAACATGAGACTCTGCTCCAAGTATCACCAGGGGCTCTACACCTTAACGAAAGCATCGACAACGTTGTTTGTGTACCCAGAGTTTACTGAAAAAGGTTTTGAACAACTCACCGTAGCTCTTGTTGTTCTTCCGGCTGCTACCACCTTAGCAGTCAAAACAAGTAGCCCCAGATTTAGTATATCTCGTGGTCAACGCTTTCGTTAAGGTGTAGAGCCCCGGTGATACTTGGAGCAGAGTCTCATGTTGTGTCAAGCCTTCTTAGTGGTTTAAAAATAGCTATTTTGAGGCTAGCATAAAAGTGCCCCTAGCACTCCCATTCAAAAGGCCATTTGACCGTGAAGTGACGCTTCCGTCCTAAATATGCTTTTTAACGAAAGTTTGACTCGGGTACATTCACAAAAAGAACCTAGCTTGCATTTTGGCGAGAGTTACACCTTAACAAATACCCCCCTCCCCTGCGATTTGAATATTGCACTGGTCCATATTGCAATTTCGATACATTTGCGATTAATTGTGCAGCCCTACTTATTATTTTTTCAAATAAGCTCCATGTGTATTTTGAAATGTAAAATGTAAACTCCCTGAAGGTTGATAAAAACCAAATTGAATGACACAAATCAAATAAATATAAATAAAAACAATCTTTAAAGGTACCCATACCCTGGAGGAAGGGACACCAAAGACATAAATGATATGCTCAGAAGGGTTTTTAAAAGATACAGATTCAAGATGAATATTTAGAACAACCTCCACAAATCTGATAACTACATGAGAGTAATTGTAAGATATCGCCATAAAAATACCTCACAGTGGGAATAAAAGAACTTGTGTACCAGACGGAAGGGTCAAAGAACTTTCTTTGCTGAACTTAACTTTTAATGTTTAGAAGGTAGAGAGTTTTAAAATGATGTCGCAAAAACATGCAATTTTCATAAAAACCACATATTCCTCTGGGGTCTGAACACATTTTGTCACTTTGTGCTGAATATTTTTAGTGAAAATGTTAGGACATGAAATGCTAACAAACTTCTTAGGGGTTTTGTCTGAAATCTCTGAGACATTAAAACAATATTAAAAAAAGAAGGTATTTTAAGTGTCTGCCTCTATTGTTGCACTTTGTAGTCCCCCCATTTTTTAATTATGTCTAATAGTTTTAATCATCTGCAACAACCAAAAGGCTGTATACCTGAGGAAGATGCTAAATCACTTCTACTACTAAGGATAAAGTTATACCCTACTTGGTTTCTGTAGAGAAACTGGGTGGCGGTTATAATTTATTCTTCCTTCCTCTCATCTTCCCTTCCTTCCTTCCTTCCTCTCCCTCCTTGGCCGTGCTGCTCCTCTGCTTGGCCGCCTCTATGTATCGGCCCACAGCGGCGCACTGAGACGCGTCTAATCCTCTTTTGATGAACTTGGTTAATAGACCTCCTGCAGTGGTCTTCTGGCTCTGTTCATTAGGCAGCACACGACCCTGTCCACGCCCCCGGGAGCACGCACTGCGCGTTCTCGCGGCTCCCATCTCCATAAATTCACCCATCAAAAGTGAAGAAAAGTTGAACGCGTGTTACTTTGTTGGAAGTTCTCCGTGAACTCACCGTCTTTGGTCTTTTGGTACAATCTTATAAAGTGATGGCACCGAGTAAAAGCCTCTTCATCTCTGTGGAGCCGGAGGGAGGAGTCGGCCCCGAGCTTCCTGCGGCTCTCCACGCCGACATCCAGGCTCTGCTACAACGGAGCCGCGCGCAGGAGCGCCCGGGGGCCGAGCGCGCCAGACGCGTCTGCGACCACCGGGACACTCCGTGCGCCATCGTGGAGCTCCGGCTGGGGCCCGGCGGCGGCGGCGGAGCGCTGCACTACCTTCAGCCGGACAAGTGCGCTTTGGAGCGCGCGCAGAGACGCAGACGCCTCGCTGCCAACGCCCGGGAGAGGAGGAGGATGCTGGGGCTCAACGTCGCCTTCGACCGGCTGCGGAGCGTCATCCCGAACCTGGAGAGCGACAAGAAGCTCTCCAAATCGGAGACGCTCCAAATGGCGCAGATTTACATCGCCACCCTCAGCGAGCTGCTCGAGGAGGGATCCTCGGTACCGAGCCGCGCGCCACGGCCCCCCGGGGGGGCCGCTCAGCCCTCACAGGGTACCACACATGTGGCGGGGGAGCGACCGGCTCCAGCCAGGGACTTTCACACCGGGAAGAGCAGCGCAGGCCCGGCGCGCACAGAGGAGAGAACCAACGGGACGAAATGACATTTAAAAACTAAATGAATATTTTAAAAAATGACTGTTTCCCCCAGTGTATTGCAAGCCTGGTGGCCCACAGGGCCTAAGTCGCCCCCCCCAGGCCTAAGCCACTGGAAATGATTTTTTTTAATGTATTTTTAAGACGTTTTTTAAACTCCAGTTCCAGTGGGGCGGCTCGTTATATTTTCAAATCTCCAGTAAGCTTCTAAGACTTAATGTAGAGCCCTATGGAATCTGTTTTATAGGTTTTTTTTTTTATTATGAATTTGGCTATTCTGTCCCTGGTTCGGTTATCCCAGAAACTACTAAGCTCTACATTACCGCTGCCATCAGGCTGGGACTGGCCCCCGGCCCCCAGCCCCCAGCCCGGACACTTGCCAGCGGGTTAAACAGGTTTTCTGGGGAATAACTTTTTTTCTACAATACTGTATTACTGTATATTATGAGTTTCCTGCAGTAAGAAGAGACAATAAGGTCCAAGGTCTATGCAATTTGTCATTATTTTTCAAAGAAATATGTATTTCAGATGTGGTGCTGGTGTCTAAATGTGTACATGATGTTGACATATATTCATGCTTTTTGTGCTGTTGTTAAGAAATATATATATATTATTATACAACACATCTCTTTTTTGTCATTATGAAGTTGGTCATTTGTAGCAGAGTTTGTGTCTTAAAAAAAGAAAAAAAATCCAATAATTTGAAAAAGTTTGCAGACAAAAGAGAAAAAAAAAAGTTTTTTTACAGCAAAATTCACCTTTCAAAGTAAAGTTCAGGGCAGAGGATTCTGGGAAATTATCATCAACGAACACAGACAAGACACGGGAAGTACTGAAAGTAGCAATTTTTATTATTTTAAAATTATGTACAGGTAACCAAAGACATCAGTCTGCAAATTGGTACAAAGATCAAGTTTTTCCTGCAGGTGGCTTGTTAAGAAGCTCTCTGTCCGTCCAAAACAACAACAACACGACTGGGAGAAAAGGCTTTAGAAAATGAAAAATAGAGTCAGATTCAGAAAAGTAGAGTCTACTGGTCTAAATTAAATTTAATCCCCCCCCCCCCGTTTCCCATCAACCTCTCCTCCTACGTGAGGAAATCAATTTATGTACAAGAACTATGTACAAAAAGCTCTTCCATTCATTCTTCCAGACGTCTGTGAATAAAGCTCTTGTAAACTTTAAAAAAAAACAAAGGAGTGTGAGGGTTAAGCTGTGTGTGTGTGTGTGTGTGTGTGTGTGTGTGTGTGTGTGTGTGTGTGTGTGTGTGTGTGTGTGTGTGTGTTTGTGTGTGTGTGTGTGTGAGATCACAGACAAATGCAAATTTACGGGGATGAGCATACCCGTCACACGGGCGTTGAACTTCTACAAACGGATGAAATCCAAAAAGAACTCGTCTGTATACAGAAGGAGAAAATGAAAACGATCACACTTAAACTCTCTAAATCAAAAGAGAGACTAACATCTTTGTGCCTCGATTATTTAAAGAAGATACAAACTTAAGCGACCGGCTGTGTGGAAAGGACTCGAAAACACACCGCTTTTACGCCCTGATGGCTAATCCCTCTGGGAGGGGAGTTAAAGGAAACTATTCATTTGAACTTAAAGTTTTAAAATGGGATTTTTTCTCAGACAAGAGGGTGTCTGCTGATAAATACAAAAAAATGATATATTTATATATGTAACATTGTTTTGTGGGAAAGCATCGAACCAGATGATCACTTCTGATTTCGTCAAACGGTCATTTTTGGGTTCTCTGTGTGGAAAGGGACTCATCGTAATCATAATGCCCGGGATCGCTCGGAGAGCTTTTCTTATTGATTTTGATTTATTATTGTCAAGTAGGAAGTCACATGTTCATATTCAACATCTCTTTTAAAATGGTTCCTCTGCGTTGTCGACATGCCAGCGCGTCTTCGCCGCGGCGAACGGGACGGAGCAAAGACAAGTCGGCGTCCCTTTCGAATTAGTTTTATTAATGTTCATAAATCACTTGTTAATGTTGAATGAATAACCAATGCAGTGAAAGACGCCGTCCAGAGAGATTTTTCTTCATATTTGTGCCGATAACTAATCTTTAAAGTATAAAGAAACAAGTTATTACCCATCTATGAAGAAACGTGGGTAACACTTTACTTGAAGGTCTCTACATAAGAGTGACATGACACTGTCATGACACATGGACTCTAACCATAACTTATGACAAAAACAGAATGACACTTATTAAAAGAAGAGTTATGCCATAAACGTTTATGACTTGTTTGTTTATGACACGTTCATGACAGTGTTGTGTCACTCTTATGTAGATACCTTCAAGTGAAGTGTAACCCAGACTTGTTTCTATGCATTAACCCTTTAGAAATGGTGCCTTAATCGACAGAATGAGGGGAAAAAATCCCCTCAAATCTTTCGACAAACAGCTGATGTGCTTTGCATTTCCGAAAGAATTTGGCGATCCAAAAGACCTAAACAACTCCTCTTTGAGTCTCCAATCGCCCTGCAGAGATCACACAACACCTGCACTCTCATTTTGGTGTCGGCGAAATGCATCCTGGGAGCGCAGGGGGAAAAATGTTTTAAAAAATGCAGCACTTTACGGAATAACTCCTTCCTGTAATGTGTGAGTCAAAGGGATCAGAGGAGGATGTTTCCATTAAAAATCCTTAAACTTTGGGATTAAACAGCTTTAGGTGAAGTCTTTCTGGATACAAACAACCAAACAGGAAGAAAAGGAAAAAATAAAATAAAAAATAAATAAAAAGTATCAACTTGATCTTTGAACGCCTCTCCGCTGTTGGCTGGGTTCAAACCAAAGTAAAGCAGCTCGCCTTCACCTCCCAGACCGGGGGCACCTGGGCTGCCTTTGTGCTCTAATTGAAGGCTCTTCTCTGGGCGGCGAGCGCCCAGGCGGGGGGGCGGGGGCAGTAATTGAAAGGAGCTGGAGGAGGACAGGTTCTGGTCCGCAGAGACCCAAAAGCTTTGATGTGGAATGAGAGGGCGATCGATTCTTTGAAGAGTTTCTACTTTTAGAGGGGGTTGTTCAAAGTTTCCAGAGAGTTTTAACAACCTGGAGGGTCATTCCGTTTGAGTCTCAGGTGGGTTGTTGGCTGTGCGCTCGGCATGCTGGGAGAAGCACTGGTTTTTGATAACGGCACAAGACCACCAACTGATTTTAAGTCAGCTAGCTTGCTGAAGAGGTTAGGGGGGGGGGGGAGAACACCTCTTACTACCAAAGAGACAACTTCTCTGGTTATATACGGATGAAAAAAAACCTAAAAACAGACCTACTGCAAACATTTAGACACAGTCCCACCTTAGCTTCGCAAAAGGACTCCTGGACTCCAAATGGACTCCAGGCATGAGGGTGAAGGAGTTTCATGGTGGGGGCAAGGAGAGGGACCAGGAATTTGGAGAACGTTCAGAAAATAAATGCCGTCATCATCACCACCATACACTGTGCTTCTGAACAACTGGCAGCGATTGTCATCTTTCCACGGCAAAGAGTCGGATGAGGCACACAGGATGAAATCCACAGCCATACCTTCTCACAGGCCCTCCAGCCCAGAACAACCTAAAAGAAACGGGGGGGGGGGCTCTCTTTGACTACGCTTGCCAAGGCGCTCTCCTCGGCACAGCTAAAACATTCAAAACGGAGTACGAGAATCCCCTCACCGAGAGAAGGACCACCACTCCAGGAGAAAAGGCTCTCGGGTCTCGGACGGGTCACTTGTGCGCTATTTGGCCAGAATCGATCAATACTTGATCTCTCCGCCTCAAACCGCCTCTTTCCCACAGAGTAGGGAGGTCAGGGGAAGAAATGATCACACCCGGCTGGTCACGCCAACTTCACTCGTCACAAACTGGACCGAGGAGATGGCCAAATGGGACCAGGAATTTGGAGAACGTTCAGAAAAGATGTGGCGTCGTCGTCACCACCATACACTGTGCTTCTGAACAACTGGCAGCGATTGTCATCATGCCATGATGAAGAGCTGGATGAGGCACACAGGACGAAATCCACAGCCACCAAAACCGCTAAAAGGTGCAGCCGCCATACCTTCAAAAAAAAAAAAAAAAAAGTTCTTCTCACAGGCACTCCAGTCCTGAACAACCTAAAAGAAACGTGGGCTCTCTTTTGAGCCCAGGCAAAGGCACTCTCCTCGGCACAGCCAAAACAGAGCGTGAGAACTGGAACTGAACTGGAGGAATCTTTAAAAAGAAATGTATCAAAAAACTAAAAAATCTAAAAGATTTAAATAACAAAACGGCTGGAAAATCATTGTTCTGAGCAACATTCATAAATAGAGGACCGGTGGGGAAAAAAATTAAATACTGACTTGGATTGTATCTTAAATAAAATAAAAATCTGATCCGGACAGCGGTATACCTGAAGTCATAATACATTTGGGTTCATCTCAAGTCAATTTAGAAGGGAAAAAAAACCTCCCTTTTCATTCAGTTATGTGTGAGCTTCCACCGCTGAAACCATGACGACGAAAACTGCCTTTAACTGGACGACGTCTGGTCACAACACGCAGAGGAAGAGGATGATGAAGAACAGGTGTTTGTTGGGTGGGTGGGTGTGTGTGTGTTCCAGGAGTGAACTTAATCTGAGATGAGGATGGTGGTGACGAAGATGAATGAGATGGTTGTTGTGGTGTGTGTGTGTGTGTGTGTGTGTGTGTGTGTGTGTGTGTGTGTGTGTGTGTGTGTGTGTGTGTGTGTGTGTGTAGAGAGAGAGAGAGAGTGTGTGTGTGAGAGGCTTCTCTCTAGCAGTGCTCCAGATAGTCAATGATCCGGGAGATGGACTTCTGTCCTGTGGTGCCGACGTCACACTGCAGAGAGAAAGTAGAGATCAGTTTCCACACACAGAAAGACATCTGCATGCAACAAGCCTGTTCTCACTCACACACACACACACACACACACACACACACACACACACACACACACACACACACACACACACACACACACACACACACACACACACACACACACACACACACACACACACACACACACACACAGACCTCTGCATGCAACAAGTCTGTTCTCACAGAGACACACACAGACAAACACACACACACACACACACACACAGATTGTTATTTTTGTTCATAAATAGATGCAGGATCAGGTTTTCTTCCAGACTGAAGATAGTCCTGGTCTGATAGGACACTGACTGGTTTTTGGGTGATCTGCCCTTTTTGAACCTGCTGATAAAAACGCTGTGTTTCCTCTGTGTTGCTTTGGAAACGGTGGCACGCCACGCCAAAATATCTGCCGCCACGGACAGAACTGCCCCCACTGCTAAAAAAAAAAAATAAATCCTAAAGGGAACACTCAAATGGCTTATTTTAGATCTTATCTTTTATTGTTATTATTATCATCATATTATATAATAGGTGTTTTTTGATCAGTAATTAATGTGGTAACAGTGTCAGGTGTTTGAGAACAGTGTCTGTGTGACTGTTACTGTGTGAATTCAATCTTTTCCTTTACAGAATAAAACTGCCCTGGAGCTACAATAGAAGCTAGAACATGCGTTGTGAAAATGAACTGTAACTGCAGTAGGAAGGTTCTTTCAGTGTCTCCCTTGACCCGGATGAGCAGGACACATGTCGGCACATTTAAAGCCATCACTCAGTGGAATATTCCAGACAACATAATTTAAACATTTAAAAACCAATCAACTCTGCAACCATTAACATCCTGCTTTTACTTTTATTTTTCTTGTTTTTCAACATGGTGCTGAACTACTGAAGATCAGGTGACCCTTCACAGCAGCAAGAGAGAAGTTAAAATTCATGTTATTACTATATTTTCCTAAATGAAACGTAAATTGTGTGTGTGTGTGTCACAATGTGCATTATAGATTGATGTAGGATTTTTGATCTGTCTTCTTGTTTTTATTGGCCTGGCTCCGCCCTCCTACATGCTTCTGCTCAATGTTCATTTCCCTTCAGTGCTCCGTCTGGGTTTGCGGTATAGTCTTGGGTTTTCTCCGGCCAAATATTTGGCGCTCCAATCATCCAACGGAGGGAGTGGCTGAGAACGATGATGTTGAGGTCGTGAAGTGCGCTAGTTTGAGTTATAGTTCCGTAATGGCGGTGGAGAAAGATGCGAGCGAAGCCATTCGGTCCGTTGTGGCAACGCTGCTGAATATCCAGAAGTTAAAGCCCGAGCAAGACCAATCTTTGCTGAGTTGTGTTGGGGGCCATGATGTTATAGCCCTCCTCCCCACGGGGTTCGGGAACAGTTTGATTTTCCAGCTCGCTCCGTTAGTGGTGAAGGAGTTGGCTAAGGCTAACGCTAGCGACGCTAAGCCGATAGTTGTTGTCTCCCCTCTTGTCAGAGTCTGGTAGGACCAGGCTAGTGTACCAGAGTCTGGTAGGACCAGGCTAGTGAACCAGAGTCTGGTAGGACCAGGCTAGTGAACCAGAGTTTGGTAGGACCAGGCTAATGTACCAGAGTCTGGTAGGACCAGGCTAATGTACCAGAGTCTGGTAGGACCAGGCTAGTGAACCAGAGTCTGGTAGGACCAGGCTAGTGAACCAGAGTCTGGTAGGACCAGGCTAATGTACCAGAGTCTGGTAGGACCAGGCTAATGTACCAGAGTCTGGTAGGACCAGGCTAGTGGACCAGAGTCTGGTAGGACCAGGCTAGTGGACCAGAGTCTGGTAGGACCAGGCTAGTGTACCAGAGTCTGGTAGGACCAGGCTAGTGAACCAGAGTTTGGTAGGACCAGGCTAATGTACCAGAGTCTGGTAGGACCAGGCTAATGTACCAGAGTCTGGTAGGACCAGGCTAGTGTACCAGAGTCTGGTAGGACCAGGCTAATGGACCAGAGTCTGGTAGGACCAGGCTAGTGGACCAGAGTCTGGTAGGACCAGGCTAGGTTTTTGTTAGATGTTGTGTTTTTACTGTTGGATTTAAATTGTGCCCTGCCTAGGGACTGCAGATGTAAATTAGCCTAAGGCTAACTCTGGTACAATGTATCATATGGCAACATTTATGTTAAAAATTAGACATGGTCCCTAACAAATAAATAAAATGAATTAATTTAGGGGGAATCCTTAACTGTTTCACATCAACACATCAATTAGACAGTCAACATTTCTGTTTCTCTCTGTTGGTTCTTGGTTTTTCACGTCATTTAACAGTTTCTAACTAGGTGACTTGCAGACAAAGATGATGTTCTCTGAAGAGCTGCGACTCACCGTGAGGTTCATGAAGTTGAGGAACTTTTTCAGCATTTCTGTCATGATGGAGAAATCTCCTTTCGGCAGGTTGTCTCTCACAGTAGTCACATTCAACTGGTGGAGACACACACAGAGTTAAAACATGTGACACGCAAAATGAACAATCGGGAGATGTTAATGCGTTTAACATTTACAGCTCAACTCTGATAATGAGTGCATACAGTGTTTATCTCAGGTTCTATATGTGGATGTTTGCATGTACCAATGTGTGTGCGTCCAATAGTGTTTGAGTGTAAATGTGTTCAACAGTGTGTATCTGACAGGAATTCAGTGGATGACGTTTATATGCTGATCCTGACCAGTGAAACCTTTCAGACAAGCTAAATAATAATGACGTAGCATTAAACAAAAGAGCACACTGGTGTAAGTCTGTGGTTAATTAGACGTAATAAAGTCTGGATTAAAAGGGATGGAAATCCTTAAAAGTTGCATGTTATGCCGAAAAAATTGAACTAATGCGCTAGCATGTTGAGCTCTTTGGCAAATGTGCTGATGTTCTACAAAACAAACAGCGGGGTACACCAGTCCACAAAACAGGAATATTGAGAGAGAATCGGTGCATTGCTTCTATATCCAGCATCTTCCTTGTTGTGTAAGAGTGAGTGATTTCGAGTGGGAGTGTGTGAGTGTGTCTCACTCACCGTGCTCCCCTGACACAGGCAGCCCAGCAGCAGTGCTGTGTAGGAGGCCACGATGCTGTCCTCCATGTGCTTCCCTGCATGCTGCAGAGCTGAGAGTAGGAGGAAGAGGATGATGATGAGGAAGAAACATGTTCAGGTCTTGTGTTAAATGTACACACTCAGGCCGCGATCAGACAGAGCGTGTTTGCAGGTTGCAAAACGCGAGGGGCACTGCGCTGCCTTTTTTGTGTTGACGCACTGATCAGACCAGTTGAGGTTTGTTGTTATTCTTGCTAGGCAACCATTGAATCAACCGGTCTCAGCCGGCCGTTATTTTGCTGTGGAGTTAAATGACGTCAGGTGTTTCTGCAAGGCGTTCAGGTTACCATGCAGTGCAGCTGGATTCTCGCAATATCACGAGATCCAGCAAGAATCGCTGGATCACGCATCGCCTGAAAGTCCATCTCGTCAGGCTGTCGAGTTAATGCATTTCTGTACGAACAGCAGCGGACCGAACCAATTGGCGTGGTTTAGGTGTGTGTGACCGGGGCGGTTTAGAGAATCTTTGACTGAACGTGCACTTTTGCAAACAGTTTCCAATGACGGCTTCTCAGATGGTTCCGTGTAACAAACCATCTGGCTCACCGGGTTAGCGTTCAGGTAGTCTACATCCGCCAGAGGTCACTCTTTTCGGCTGGATGTCCCGCTACCTTCCGCTAACTTTGTGTTGGCGTTCTAACCTCCGGTGGATTTGTGAGGACTATGGTTAACTGCTCCTCAGATCTCTGCAGGGTAAATCCAGACAGCTAGCTAGACTATCTGTCCAATCGGAGTTTTCTGTTGCACAACTATGATTGTGATTGGTTTAAACAAATGCCAATAAACCAGACAATGTTTTTTCTCCCATCCTGGAATGCTGTGTGGACTAGCCAGACCCTCCTCTGCAGCGCTGTGGAGGAAGGTCTGTCAAAGCGAGACTAGCGTTCAGGGCGCTCCACGCAAAAGCAGTAAGCAAAACGCTTCGCACAAAAACGATAACAAAAAGCTGCCCCAGGCTTCTCAAACGCGCTCTGTCTGATCAGGGCCTTGAGCCGGTAACTTCCAGAAATAACAACAACCACCACCAGATTTACCTTTGTTGAGGTCCAGCTCCTCGTCCTCCTCCTCCTTCTCCTTCTTCTTCTTTTCATCCTCCGGCTTCTCTACGTTGTTGTCGTTGGCAACCCACTGGATCTCCCCGCCCGTCTCCTGCCACTCGCCGCTCTTGTCCAGCGCAGGCTTCGGCGCCTCCTTGATGAGGTCATCCGTCTGCGCCTCAGCCTGGATGGCAGCCCGCTCCCGCTGGAGGAACAGCTGACGAGGACGAACACAAAGACAGGTCACTTAAAAAAAAAAAAAAGTTAGCCAACTCTGCGTAGCAGGTTAGTGAAAATTAGTGCACGGTCTGTATGTGTATGCTTTAAAGAGCCCTCTTATACTAATTTTTAGCATATTAGTACTCTTGGGGGTCTACTAGAATAGGTAGACATGCTTTGATGTTCAGAAAACATTAGGCTGCTCATACTGCCCATTGTTTTGAAAGGCGCTACACAAACAACTTTACATCTAGCGTTTTAATTTATGTAAAAACCTAACACAGTTCAATCTTTTAAAGCAGTTGTGTTCAAGGTTCCCCAAGCCATGTTGTTTAAGTTCATCTTAATGTCAACATTTACTACGTTTCAAATGTTCCTGAAAGTAATTTCTTCAAACCTGACATCAGAACAATCATTCCATCCGTCATTACTCTGAATAAAAGTCCCATCCTGTCCATTCTTAGCTTTCCCAACTATTTTCACTTTTCACAATAACTCGTTCCACCTCTCCTCTCCCGTTTCTTTCCGTTTGTCATCGGGCTGCTGTTGCTGATTCTAGCGTCGACCTCGCTGGAAGAGCATCAGCCGAATGGGATTAGAAGGGATGATTCGATTTAAAAGCAGCTTTAATGGTGCTCGTGGGAAACTGATCTGCCACAGCAGTACAGAACAAAGCACAGATGAGACTGGGCGTAAGCGACAAGGATAATACGACTATTAATTTACACTCTTAAATATAAACGTGATCCCCGTGAAATATTTCTAATACAGCACCTGCTGCAGAAATGATCACACACACACACACACACACACACACACACACACACACACACACACACACACACACACACACACACACACACACACACACACACACACACACACACACACACACACACACACACACACACCTGTACAAGTGCAGCGATGGCGCTGAGTGGGCCGGTGCAGGTGATGTCCTGGAGCGGAGGGTTCAGCAGGACGGTGGAGTCGCAGGGACCCTGCCCCCCCTCCATCTCCATCTCCATCAGACAGTACTTGTTCCTGGCACTGTACTCCACCAGGTTGATCAGCAGGCCCAGACCCTGAACGCCACACACACACACACAGTCAGAGGTGTTCATTTAAACACACACAAAGACACTGGCACTAGGTCATTTTAACTTCAAGTCTGATAAAGTATCTGTCCTTTTAAACAGCTTGCAAAGTACTGTGCCATATCTGCTATTATTGGCAGCCGCCACATATGGTGGAGACGCTGCTATTTATACCCTTAAGAACTGAGTATTGTGCTACTTATACCCTTAAGCAGTGAGTTTTGTGCTTGTTAAATGATACTGTGAAGATCTGCTGCGTGTCACTGGTCCACAAGTTTGTGTATGTATTGTACTGCATCTGTAATATTTGGGTCCCTGTACTATTTTTCTTTATGTGGACATAAATAAATGGTTAAAATGTGTGTGTGTGTGTGTGTGTGTGTGTGTGTGTGTGTGTGTGTGTGTGTGTGTGTGTGTGTGTGTGTGTGTGTGTGTGTGTGTGTGTGTGTGACTCACCAGTACTCTGATGTCGAACCTCTGCTCTTGTGGAAGATACTGAGGTACTTTGAGAACACAGTTCAGAGCCGTCATTATTAAATCCTCCTGCTCTCCTGTCTTCGTGCTGCCCCACTCTGCAAACACACACACAAACACACACACACATAAACACACAATCCACTCAAATTAGTCAACATTTTAGTTTCCAGCAGAACTCCCGGAAAACGTGTTAATGTGCAAGTAGTAAAGTGTGTTTCTGATCCGTTTGTGCGTGCGCGCTAACCGTTGTCGTGCGTCAGGTTGAGCAGGACTCCTATAATGGCCCTCATACAGTCCTCCACGGCTTTCCCCACGGCTCCGTCTGAGTTCAGCTCCCTGCTGTAACGCTGGATCATCTCCTCGCACCTCCGCAACGCCCTGAGAGGAGGAGGAGAAGGGAGTAAGGAGAACAGTTAAAAAAAAATAATAATAACTTTGTTTGGATCAAAGGACTGCACAGTTCACCTCCTGGGCACTGCCAAGGTGCTCTTGAGCAAGGCACCGAACCCCCAACTGCTCGGGGCAGCCCCCCCCCCCTCACTCTGACATCTCTCCATTAGTGGGTTAAGCATGTATAGGTCCTGAACATGTATGTAAGTCAGGCCTGTGTTCAATGTGTGTGCAACTGTACTAACAGACTGAAAATTGTGGGCATTCTTGTTTTTCACACATAACATGAAAAACAAGAAATTTATTTCGGTTTACAACAAAAGCTCTTCATGTGAAGCTACCTCTCCAACCTAACCTAGCTGCAAGACAAGACAATGATTCGATGAATTCAATAATCGTCCTAAAAACACCACTTGAAAGTATGACAGGTGTGTAGGAGGACAGCCCATCTGAAAAGGAATAGATCAAGCTACCTGATATAACCTTCATCGTACACACCTACTGGTATACGACGATGAAGGTTACTTAGACTGAAAC